>NC_071117.1:10655000-10822500 GCF_024256425.1 Clarias gariepinus
ATTTTTAATTTATTTAAAAAAAAAAAAAAAAAACTATATGAGGAATAAAACTGAAAAGCTTACAAGATCAGGTGGTCTCCCATCCAAGCGCTAACCAGGGTCAAGCCTGCTTAGCTTTCTAAATCAGGCTTGATCCGGCATCCTCATGCCATTACAACTTGAAGTGGAAACTGGGTTGAAGGAAGTCCTATTTGACCAATTAAAATGATTTATTTTTAATTTATTTAAAAAAAAAAAAAAAAAAAAAAAAAAAAAAAACTATATGAGGAATAAAACTGAAAAGCTTACAGGATCAGGTGGTCTCCCATCCAAGCGCTAACCAGGGTCAAGCCTGCTTAGCTTTCTAAATCAGGCTTGATCCGGCACTCTCATGCCAGTACAACTAGAAGTGGAAAATGGGTTGAAGGAAGTCCTATTTGACCAATTAAAATGATTTATTTTTAATTTATTTAAAAAAAAAAAAAAAACTATATGAGGAATAAAACTGAAAAGCTTAAAGGATCAGGTGGTCTCCCATCCGAGCACTACGCAGGGTCAATCCTGCTTAGCTTTCTAAATCAGGCTTGATCCGGCACTCTCATGCCATTACACCTAGAAGTGGAAACTGGGTTGAAGGAAGTCCTATTTGACCAATTAAAATGATTTATTTTTAATTTATTTAAAAAAAAAAAAAAAAACTATATGAGGAATAAAACTGAAAAGCTTAAAGGATCAGGTGGTCTCCCATCCGAGCACTACGCAGGGTCAATCCTGCTTAGCTTTCTAAATCAGGCTTGATCCGGCACTCTCATACCAGTACAACTAGAAGTGGAAAATGGGTTGAAGGAAGTCCTATTTGACCAATTAAAATGATTTATTTTTAATTTATTTAAAAAAAAAAAAAAATATATATATATATATATATGAGGAATAAAACTGAAAAGCTTACAGGATCAGGTGGTCTCCCATCCAAGCACTACCCAGGGTCAAGCCTGCTTAGCTTTCTAAATCAGGCTTGATCCGGCACTCTCATGCCATTACACCTAGAAGTGGAAACTGGGTTGAAGGAAGTCCTATTTGACCAATTAAAATGATTTATTTTTAATTTATTTAAAAAAAAAAAAAAAAAACTATATGAGGAATAAAACTGAAAAGCTTACAGGATCAGGTGGTCTCCCATCCAAGCGCTACCCAGGGTCAAGTCTGCTTAGCTTTCTAAATCAGCCTTGATCCAGCACTCTCATGCCATTACAACTAGAAGGGGAAACTGGGATGAAGGAAGTCCTATTTGACCAATAAAAATGATTTATTTTTAATTTATTAAAAAAAAAAAAAAAAGACTATATAAGGAATAAAACTGAAAAGCTTACAGGATCAGTTGGTCTCCCATCCAAGCGCTAACCAGGGTCAAGCCTGCTTAGCTTTCTAAATCAGGCTTGATCCGGCACTCTCATGCCATTACAACTAGAAGTGGAAACTGGGTTGAAGGAAGTCCTATTTGACCAATTAAAATGATTTATTTTTAATTTATTTTTTAGAAAAAAAAAAAAAAAAAAAAAAAAAAAAAAAAAAAATATATGAGGAATAAAACTGAAAAGCTTACAGGATCAGGTGGTCTCCCATCCAAGCACTACCCAGGGTCAAGCCTGCTTAGCGTTCTAAATCAGGCTTGATCCGGCACTCTCATACCAGTACAACTAGAAGTGGAAAATGGGTTTAAGGAAGTCCTATTTGACCAATTGAAATTATTTATTTTTAATTTATTTAAAAAAAAAAAAAAAAAAAAACTATACGAGGAATAAAACTGAAAAGCTTACAGGATCAGGTGGTCTCCCATCCAAGCGCTAACCAGGGTCAAGCCTGCTTAGCTTTCTAAATCAGGCTTGATCCGGCACTCTCATGCCATTACAACTAGAAGTGGTAACTGGGTTGAAGGAAGTCCTATTTGACCAATTAAAATGATTTATTTTTAATTTATTAAAAAAAAAAAAAAAACTATATGAGGAATAAAACTGAAAAGCTTAAAGGATCAGGTGGTCTCCCATCCGAGCACTACGCAGGGTCAAGCCTGCTTAGCTTTCTAAATCAGGCTTGATCCGGCACTCTCATACCAGTACAACTAGAAGTGGAAAATGGGTTGAAGGAAGTCCTATTTGACCAATTGAAATGATTTATTTTTAATTTATTTAAAAAAAAAAAAAAAAAAAAAAAAACTATATGAGGAATAAAACTGAAAAGCTTACAGGATCAGGTGGTCTCCCATCCAAGCGCTAACCAGGGTCAAGCCTGCTTAGCTTTCTAAATCAGGCTTGATCCGGCACTCTCATGCCATTACAACTAGAAGCGGAAACTGGGTTGAAGGAAGTCCTATTTGACCAATTAAAATGATTTATTTTTAATTTATTTAAAAAAAAAAAAAAAAAAAAAAAAAAAAAAAAAAAAAACTATATGAGGAATAAAACTGAAAAGCTTACAGGATCAGGTGGTCTCCCATCCAAGCACTACCCAGGGTCAAGCCTGCTTAGCGTTCTAAATCAGGCTTGATCCGGCACTCTCATGCCATTACACCTAGAAGTGGAAACTGGGTTGAAGGAAGTCCTATTTGACCAATTAAAATGATTTATTTTTAATTTATTTAAAAAAAAAAAAAAAAAAAAAAAAAAAAAACTATATGAGGAATAAAACTGAAAAGCTTACAGGATCAGGTGGTCTCCCACCCAAGCACTACCCAGGGTCAAGCCTGCTTAGCGTTCTAAATCAGGCTTGATCCGGCACTCTCATGCCATTACACCTAGAAGTGGAAACTGGGTTGAAGGAAGTCCTATTTGACCAATTAAAATGATTTATTTTTAATTTATTTAAAAAAAAAAAAAAAACTATATGAGGAATAAAACTGAAAAGCTTAAAGGATCAGGTGGTCTCCCATCCAAGCGCTACCCAGGGTCAAGTCTGCTTAGCTTTCTAAATCAGCCTTGATCCAGCACTCTCATGCCATTACAACTAGAAGGGGAAACTGGGTTGAAGGAAGTCCTATTTGACCAATAAAAATGATTTATTTTTAATTTATTAAAAAAAATAAAAAAAAAAGACTATATGAGGAATAAAACTGAAAAGCTTACAGGATCAGGTGGTCTCCCATCCAAGCGCTAACCAGGGTCAAGCCTGCTTAGCTTTCTAAATCAGGCTTGATCCGGCACTCTCATGCCATTACAACTAGAAGTGGAAACTGGGTTGAAGGAAGTCCTATTTGACCAATTAAAATGATTTATTTTTAATTTATTTAAAAAAAAAAAAAAAAAAAAAAAACTATATGAGGAATAAAACTGAAAAGCTTACAGGATCAGGTGGTCTCCCATCCAAGCACTACCCAGGGTCAAGCCTGCTTAGCGTTCTAAATCAGGCTTGATCCGGCACTCTCATGCCATTACACCTAGAAGTGGAAACTGGGTTGAAGGAAGTCCTATTTGACCAATTAAAATGATTTATTTTTAATTTATTTAAAAAAAAAAAAAAAACTATATGAGGAATAAAACTGAAAAGCTTAAAGGATCAGGTGGTCTCCCATCCAAGCGCTACCCAGGGTCAAGTCTGCTTAGCTTTCTAAATCAGCCTTGATCCAGCACTCTCATGCCATTACAACTAGAAGGGGAAACTGGGTTGAAGGAAGTCCTATTTGACCAATAAAAATGATTTATTTTTAATTTATTAAAAAAAAAAAAAAAAAAGACTATATGAGGAATAAAACTGAAAAGCTTACAGGATCAGGTGGTCTCCCATCCAAGCGCTAACCAGGGTCAAGCCTGCTTAGCTTTCTAAATCAGGCTTGATCCGGCACTCTCATGCCATTACAACTAGAAGTGGAAACTGGGTTGAAGGAAGTCCTATTTGACCAATTAAAATGATTTATTTTTAATTTATTTATTTATTTTTATTTTTATTTATTTATTTTAAAAACAAAAAAACTATATGAGGAATAAAACTGAAAAGCTTACAGGATCAGGTGGTCTCCCATCCAAGCGCTAACCAGGGTCAAGCCTGCTTAGCTTTCTAAATCAGGCTTGATCCAGCACTCTCATGCCATTACACCTAGAAGTGGAAACTGGGTTGAAGGAAGTCCTATTTGACCAATTAAAATGATTTATTTTTAATTTATTTAAAAAAAATAAAAAAAAACTATATGAGGAATAAAACTGAAAAGCTTACAAGATCAGGTGGTCTCCCATCCAAGCGCTAACCAGGGTCAAGCCTGCTTAGCTTTCTAAATCAGGCTTGATCCGGCATCCTCATGCCATTAAACCTTGAAGTGGAAACTGGGTTGAAGGAAGTCCTATTTGACCAATTAAAAGGATTTATTTTTAATTTATTTAAAAAAAAAAAAAAAACAAAAACAACTATATGAGGAATAAAACTGAAAAGCTTACAGGATCAGGTGGTCTCCCATCCAAGCGCTAACCAGGGTCAAGCCTGCTTAGCTTTCTAAATCAGGCTTGATCCGGCACTCTCATGCCATTACAACTAGAAGTGGAAACTGGGTTGAAGGAAGTCCTATTTGACCAATTAAAATGATTTATTTTTAATTTATTTAAAAAAAAAAAAAAAAAACTATATGAGGAATAAAACTGAAAAGCTTACAAGATCAGGTGGTCTCCCATCCAAGCGCTAACCAGGGTCAAGCCTGCTTAGCTTTCTAAATCAGGCTTGATCCGGCATCCTCATGCCATTACAACTTGAAGTGGAAACTGGGTTGAAGGAAGTCCTATTTGACCAATTAAAATGATTTATTTTTAATTTATTTAAAAAAAAAAAAAAAAAAAAAAAAAAAAAAAAAACTATATGAGGAATAAAACTGAAAAGCTTAAAGGATCAGGTGGTCTCCCATCCAAGCGCTAACCAGGGTCAAGCCTGCTTAGCTTTTTAAATCAGGCTTGATCCGGCACTCTCATGCCATTACAAATAGAAGTGGAAACTGGGTTGAAGGAAGTCCTATTTGACCAATAAAAATGATTTATTTTTAATTTATTTTAAAAAAAAAAAAAAAAAAAAAAAAAAAAAAAAAAACTATATGAGGAATAAAACTGAAAAGCTTACAAGATCAGGTGGTCTCCCATCCAAGCGCTAACCAGGGTCAAGCCTGCTTAGCTTTCTAAATCAGGCTTGATCCGGCACTCTCATGCCATTACAACTTGAAGTGGAAACTGGGTTGAAGGAAGTCCTATTTGACCAATTAAAATGATTTATTTTTAATTTATTTTTAAAAAAAAAAAAAAAAAAAAAAAAAAAAAAAAAAAAAACTATATGAGGAATAAAACTGAAAAGCTTACAGGATCAGGTGGTCTCCCATCCAAGCGCTAACCAGGGTCAAGCCTGCTTAGCTTTCTAAATCAGGCTTGATCCGGCATCCTCATGCCATTACAACTTGAAGTGGAAACTGGGTTGAAGGAAGTCCTATTTGACCAATTAAAATGATTTATTTTTAATTTATTTTTAAAAAAAAAAAAAAAAAAAAAAAAAAAAAAAAACTATATGAGGAATAAAACTGAAAAGCTTACAGGATCAGGTGGTCTCCCATCCAAGCGCTAACCAGGGTCAAGCCTGCTTAGCTTTTTAAATCAGGCTTGATCCGGCACTCTCATGCCATTACAAATAGAAGTGGAAACTGGGTTGAAGGAAGTCCTATTTGACCAATTAAAATGATTTATTTTTAATTTATTTAAAAAAAAAAAAAAAAAACTATATGAAGAATAAAACTGAAAAGCTTACAGGATCAGGTGGTCTCCCATCCAAGCGCTAAGCAGGGTCAAGCCTGCTTAGCTTTCTAAATCAGGCTTGATCCGGCACTCTCATGCCATTACACCTAGAAGTGGAAACTGGGTTGAAGGAAGTCCTATTTGACCAATTAAAATGATTTATTTTTAATTTATTTAAAAAAAAAAAAAAAAACTATATGAGGAATAAAACTGAAAAGCTTAAAGGGTCAGGTGGTCTCCCATCCAAGTGCTACCCAGGGTCAAGTCTGCTTAGCTTTCTAAATCAGCCTTGATCCAGCACTCTCATGCCATTACAACTAGAAGGGGAAACTGGGTTGAAGGAAGTCCTATTTGACCAATAAAAATGATTTATTTTTAATTTATTTAAAAAAAAAAAAAAAAACTATATGAGGAATAAAACTGAAAAGCTTACAGGATCAGGTGGTCTCCCATCCAAGCGCTAAGCAGGGTCAAGCCTGCTTAGCTTTCTAAATCAGGCTTGATCCGGCACTCTCATTCCATTACAACTAGAAGTGGAAAGTGGTTCGAAGGTAGTCCTATTTGACCAATTAAAATGATTTATTTTTAATTTATTTAAAAAAAAAAAAATATATATGAGGAATAAAACTGAAAAGCTTACAGGATCAGGTGGTCTCCCATCCATGCGCTAACCAGGGTCAAGCCTGCTTAGCTTTCTAAATGAGGCTTGATCCGGCACTCTCATACCAGTACAACTAGAAGTGGAAATTGGGTTGAAGGAAGTCCTATTTGACCAGTTAAAATGATTTATTTTTAATTTATTTAAAAAAGAGAAAAAAAAAAACCATATGAGGAATAAAACTGAAAAGCTTACAGGATCAGGTGGTCTCCCATCCAAGCGCTAACCAGGGTCAAGTCTGCTTAGCTTTCTAAATCAAGCTTGATCCGGCACTCTCATGCCATTACAACTAGAAGTGGAAACTGGGTTGAAGGAAGTCCTATTTGACCAATTAAAATGATTTATTTTTAATTTATTTAACAAATAATAATAATAAAAATTTTTTTTAAAAAAACTATATGCGGAATAAAACTGAAAAGCTTACAGGATCAGGCGGTCTCCCATCCAAGCGCTAGCCAGGGTCAAGCCTGCTTAGCTTTCTAAATCAGGCTTGATCCGGCACACTCATGCCATTACAACTAGAAGTGGAAACTGGGTTGAAGGAAGTCCTATTTGACCAATTAAAATGATTTATTTTTAATTTATTTAAAAAAAATAATAAAAAAAAACTATATGAGGACTAAAACTGAAAAGCTTACAGGATCAGGTGGTCTCCCATCCAAGCGCTACCCAGGGTCAAGCCTGCTTAGCTTTCTAAATCAGGCTTGAACCGGCACTCTCATACCAGTACAACTAGAAGCGGAAACTGGGTTGAAGGAAGTCCTATTTGACCAATTAAAATGATTTATTTTTAATTTATTTAAAAAAAAAAAAAAAAAAAAAAAAAAAAAAAAAACTATATGAGGAATAAAACTGAAAAGCTTACAGGATCAGGTGGTCTCCCATCCAAGCGCTAAGCAGGGTCAAGCGTGCTTAGCTTTCTAAATCAGGCTTGATCCGGCACTCTCATGCCATTACAACTAGAAGTGGAAACTGGGTTGAAGGAAGTCCTATTTGACCAATTAAAATGATTTATTTTTAATTTATTTATTTATTTTTATTTTATTTTATTTTTTTTATTTAAAAAAAAAAAAAAAAAAAAAAAAAAACTATATGAGGAATAAAACTGAAAAGCTTACAGGATCAGGTGGTCTCCCATCCAAGCGCTAACCAGGGTCAAGCCTGCTTAGCTTTCTAAATCAGGCTTGATCCAGCACTCTCATGCCATTACAACTAGAAGTGGAAACTGGGTTGAAGGAAGTCCTATTTGACCAATTAAAATGATTTATTTTTAATTTATTTAAAAAAAAAAAAAAAAACTATATGAGGAATAAAACTGAAAAGCTTACAGGATCAGGTGGTCTCCCATCCAAGCACTACCCAGGGTCAAGCCTGCTTAGCTTTCTAAATCAGGCTTGATCCGGCACTCTCATACCAGTACAACTAGAAGTGGAAACTGGGTTGAAGGAAGTCATATTTGACCAATTAAAATGATTTATTTTTAATTTATTTAAAAAAAAAAAAAAAAAAAAAAAAAAAAAAAAAAAAACTATATGAGGAATAAAACTGAAAGGCTTACAGGATCAGGTGGTCTCCCATCCAAGCGCTAACCAGGGTCAAGCCTGCTTAGCTTTCTAAATCAGGCTTGATCCGGCACTCTCATGCCATTACAACTAGAAGTGGAAGCTGGGTTAAAGGAAGTCCTATTTGACCAATTAAAATGATTTATTTTTAATTTATTTAAAAAAAAAAAAAAAAACTATATGAGGAATAAAACTGAAAAGCTTACAGGATCAGGTGGTCTCCCATCCAAGCACTACCCAGGGTCAAGCCTGCTTAGCTTTCTAAATCAGGCTTGATCCGGCACTCTCATACCAGTACAACTAGAAGTGGAAACTGGGTTGAAGGAAGTCATATTTGACCAATTAAAATGATTTATTTTTAATTTATTTTAAAAAAAAAAAAAAAAAAAAAAAAAAAAAAAAAAAAAAAAAACTATATGAGGAATAAAACTGAAAGGCTTACAGGATCAGGTGGTCTCCCATCCAAGCACTACCCAGGGTCAAGCCTGCTTAGCTTTCTAAATCAGGCTTGATCCGGCACTCTCATACCAGTACAACTAGAAGTGGAAACTGGGTTGAAGAAAGTCCTATTTGACCATTTAAAATGATTTATTTTTAATTTATTTTTTAAAAAAAAAAAAAAAAAAAAAAAAAAAAAAAAAAACTATATGAGGAATAAAACTGAAAGGCTTACAGGAGCAGGTGGTCTCCCATCCAAGCGCTAACCAGGGTCAAGCCTGCTTAGCTTTCTAAATCAGGCTTGATCCAGCACTCTCATGCCATTACAACTAGAAGTGGAAACTGGGTTGAAGGAAGTCCTATTTGACCAATTAAAATGATTTATTTTTAATTTATTTAAAAAAAAAAAAAAAACTATATGAGGAATAAAACTGAAAAGCTTACAGGATCAGGTGGTCTCCCATCCAAGCACTACCCAGGGTCAAGCCTGCTTAGCTTTCTAAATCAGGCTTGATCCGGCACTCTCATACCAGTACAACTAGAAGTGGAAACTGGGTTGAAGGAAGTCATATTTGACCAATTAAAATGATTTATTTTTAATTTATTTTAAAAAAAAAAAAAAAAAAAAAAAAAAAAAAAAAAAAAAAAACTATATGAGGAATAAAACTGAAAGGCTTACAGGATCAGGTGGTCTCCCATCCAAGCGCTAACCAGGGTCAAGCCTGCTTAGCTTTCTAAATCAGGCTTGATCCGGCACTCTCATGCCATTACAACTAGAAGTGGAAGCTGGGTTAAAGGAAGTCCTATTTGACCAATTAAAATGATTTATTTTTAATTTATTTAAAAAAAAAAAAAAAAACTATATGAGGAATAAAACTGAAAAGCTTACAGGATCAGGTGGTCTCCCATCCAAGCACTACCCAGGGTCAAGCCTGCTTAGCTTTCTAAATCAGGCTTGATCCGGCACTCTCATACCAGTACAACTAGAAGTGGAAACTGGGTTGAAGGAAGTCATATTTGACCAATTAAAATGATTTATTTTTAATTTATTTAAAAAAAAAAAAAAAAAAAAAAAAAAAAAAAACTATATGAGGAATAAAACTGAAAGGCTTACAGGATCAGGTGGTCTCCCATCCAAGCACTACCCAGGGTCAAGCCTGCTTAGCTTTCTAAATCAGGCTTGATCCGGCACTCTCATACCAGTACAACTAGAAGTGGAAACTGGGTTGAAGAAAGTCCTATTTGACCATTTAAAATGATTTATTTTTAATTTATTTTTAAAAAAAAAAAAAAAAAAAAACTATATGAGGAATAAAACTGAAAGGCTTACAGGAGCAGGTGGTCTCCCATCCAAGCGCTAACCAGGGTCAAGCCTGCTTAGCTTTCTAAATCAGCCTTGATCCAGCACTCTCATGCCATTACAACTAGAAGGGGAAACTGGGTTGAAGGAAGTCCTATTTGACCAATAAAAATGATTTATTTTTAATTTATTTAAAAAAAAAAAAAAGACTATATGAGGAATAAAACTGAAAAGCTTACAGGATCAGGTGGTCTCCCATCCAAGCGCTAACCAGGGTCAAGCCTGCTTAGCTTTCTAAATCAGGCTTGATCCGGCACTCTCATGCCATTACAACTAGAAGTGGAAACTGGGTTGGAGGAAGTCCTATTTGACCAATTAAAATGATTTATTTTAAATTTATTTATTTATTTTTATTTTTTTTATTTATTTATTTAAAAAAAAAAAAAAAAAAAAAAAAAAACTATATGAGGAATAAAACTGAAAAGCTTACAGGATCAGGTGGTCTCCCATCCAAGCGCTAACCAGGGTCAAGCCTGCTTAGCTTTCTAAATCAGGCTTGATCCAGCACTCTCATGCCATTACAACTAGAAGTGGAAACTGGGTTGAAGGAAGTCCTATTTGACCAATTAAAATGATTTATTTTTAATTTATTTATTTATTTTTATTTTTATTTATTTATTTTAAAAACAAAAAAACTATATGAGGAATAAAACTGAAAAGCTTACAGGATCAGGTGGTCTCCCATCCAAGCGCTAACCAGGGTCAAGCCTGCTTAGCTTTCTAAATCAGGCTTGATCCAGCACTCTCATGCCATTACACCTAGAAGTGGAAACTGGGTTGAAGGAAGTCCTATTTGACCAATAAAAATGATTTATTTTTAATTTATTTAAAAAAAAAAAAAAAACTATATGAGGAATAAAACTGAAAAGCTTACAGGATCAGATGGTCTCCCATCCAAGCGCTAACCAGGGTCAAGCCTGCTTAGCTTTCTAAATCAGGCTTGATCCGGCACTCTCATGCCATTACAACTAGAAGTGGAAACTGAGTTGAAGGAAGTCCTATTGGACCAATTAAAATGATTTATTTTTAATTTATTTTAAAAAAAAAAAAAAAAAACTATATGAGGAATAAAACTGAAAAGCTTACAAGATCAGGTGGTCTCCCATCCAAGCGCTAATCAGGGTCAAGCCTGCTTAGCTTTCTAAATCAGGCTTGATCCGGCATCCTCATGCCATTAAACCTTGAAGTGGAAACTGGGTTGAAGGAAGTCCTATTTGACCAATTAAAAGGATTTATTTTTAATTTATTTAAAAAAAAAAAAAAAAAAAACAACAACTATATGAGGAATAAAACTGAAAAGCTTACAGGATCAGGTGGTCTCCCATCCAAGCGCTAACCAGGGTCAAGCCTGCTTAGCTTTCTAAATCAGGCTTGATCCGGCACTCTCATGCCATTACAACTAGAAGTGGAAACTGGGTTGAAGGAAGTCCTATTTGACCAATTAAAATGATTTATTTTTAATTTATTTAAAAAAAAAAAAAAAAAAACTATATGAGGAATAAAACTGAAAAGCTTACAGGATCAGGTGGTCTCCCATCCAAGCGCTAACCAGGGTCAAGCCTGCTTAGCTTTCTAAATCAGGCTTGATCCGGCATCCTCATGCCATTACAACTTGAAGTGGAAACTGGGTTGAAGGAAGTCCTATTTGACCAATTAAAATGATTTATTTTTAATTTATTTAAAAAAAAAAAAAAAAAAAAAAAAAAAAAAAACTATATGAGGAATAAAACTGAAAAGCTTACAGGATCAGGTGGTCTCCCATCCAAGCGCTAACCAGGGTCAAGCCTGCTTAGCTTTTTAAATCAGGCTTGATCCGGCACTCTCATGCCATTACAAATAGAAGTGGAAACTGGGTTGAAGGAAGTCCTATTTGACCAATAAAAATGATTTATTTTTAATTTATTTAAAAAAAAAAAAAAAAAAAAAAAAAAACTATATGAGGAATAAAACTGAAAAGCTTTCAAGATCAGGTGGTCTCCCATCCAAGCGCTAACCAGGGTCAAGCCTGCTTAGCTTTCTAAATCAGGCTTGATCCGGCATCCTCATGCCATTACAACTTGAAGTGGAAACTGGGTTGAAGGAAGTCCTATTTGACCAATTAAAATGATTTATTTTTAATTTATTTAAAAAAAAAAAAAAAAAAAAAAAAAAAAAAAAAAAAAAACTATATGAGGAATAAAACTGAAAAGCTTACAGGATCAGGTGGTCTCCCATCCAAGCGCTAACCAGGGTCAAGCCTGCTTAGCTTTTTAAATCAGGCTTGATACGGCACTCTCATGCCATTACAAATAGAAGTGGAAACTGGGTTGAAGGAAGTCCTATTTGACCAATAAAAATGATTTATTTTTAATTTATTTAAAAAAAAAAAAAAAGACTATATGAGGAATAAAACTGAAAAGCTTACAGGATCAGGTGGTCTCCCATCCAAGCGCTAACCAGGGTCAAGCCTGCTTAGCTTTCTAAATCAGGCTTGATCCGGCACTCTCATGCCATTACAACTAGAAGTGGAAACTGAGTTGAAGGAAGTCCTATTTGACCAATTAAAACGATTTATTTTTAATTTATTTAAAAAAAAAAAAAAAAAAAAAAAAAACTATATGAGGAATAAAACTGAAAAGCTTACAGGATCAGGTGGTCTCCCATCCAAGCGCTAAGCAGGGTCAAGCGTGCTTAGCTTTCTAAATCAGGCTTGATCCGGCACTCTCATGCCATTACAACTAGAAGTGGAAACTGGGTTGAAGGAAGTCCTATTTGACCAATTAAAATGATTTATTTTTAATTTATTTATTTATTTTTATTTTATTTTATTTTTTTTATTTTAAAAAAAAAAAAAAAAAAAACTATATGAGGAATAAAACTGAAAAGCTTACAGGATCAGGTGGTCTCCCATCCAAGCGCTAACCAGGGTCAAGCCTGCTTAGCTTTCTAAATCAGGCTTGATCCAGCACTCTCATGCCATTACAACTAGAAGTGGAAACTGGGTTGAAGGAAGTCCTATTTGACCAATTAAAATGATTTATTTTTAATTTATTTAAAAAAAAAAAAAAAAACTATATGAGGAATAAAACTGAAAAGCTTACAGGATCAGGTGGTCTCCCATCCAAGCACTACCCAGGGTCAAGCCTGCTTAGCTTTCTAAATCAGGCTTGATCCGGCACTCTCATACCAGTACAACTAGAAGTGGAAACTGGGTTGAAGAAAGTCCTATTTGACCATTTAAAATGATTTATTTTTAATTTTTTTTTTTTTTTTTTTTTTTTTTTTTTTTTTAAAAAAAAAAAAAAAAAACTATATGAGGAATAAAACTGAAAAGCTTACAGGATCAGGTGGTCTCCCATCCAAGCGCTAACCAGGGTCAAGCCTGCTTAGCTTTCTAAATCAGCCTTGATCCAGCACTCTCATGCCATTACAACTAGAAGGGGAAACTGGGTTGAAGGAAGTCCTATTTGACCAATAAAAATGATTTATTTTTAATTTATTTAAAAAAAAAAAAAAAGACTATATGAGGAATAAAACTGAAAAGCTTACAGGATCAGGTGGTCTCCCATCCAAGCGCTAACAAGGGTCAAGCCTGCTTAGCTTTCTAAATCAGGCTTGATCCGGCACTCTCATACCAGTACAACTAGAAGTGGAAACTGGGTTGAAGAAAGTCCTATTTGACCATTTAAAATGATTTATTTTTAATTTATTTAAAAAAAAAAAAAAAAAAAACTATATGAGGAATAAAACTGAAAGGCTTACAGGAGCAGGTGGTCTCCCATCCAAGCGCTAACCAGGGTCAAGCCTGCTTAGCTTTCTAAATCAGGCTTGATCCGGCACTCTCATGCCATTACAACTAGAAGTGGAAACTGTGTTGAAGGAAGTCCTATTTGACCAATTAAAATGATTTATTTTAAATTTATTTATTTATTTTTATTTTTTTTATTTATTTATTTAAAAAAAAAAAAAAAAAAAAAAAAAAAAAAAAAAAAACTATATGAGGAATAAAACTGAAAAGCTTACAGGATCAGGTGGTCTCCCATCCAAGCGCTAACCAGGGTCAAGCCTGCTTAACTTTCTAAATCAGGCTTGATCCGGCACTCTCATACCAGTACAACTAGAAGTGGAAACTGGGTTGAAGAAAGTCCTATTTGACCATTTAAAATGATTTATTTTTAATTTATTTAAAAAAAAAAAAAAAAAAAAAAAAAAAAAAAAAAAAACTATATGAGGAATAAAACTGAAAGGCTTACAGGAGCAGGTGGTCTCCCATCCAAGCGCTAACCAGGGTCAAGCCTGCTTAGCTTTCTAAATCAGGCTTGATCCAGCACTCTCATGCCATTACAACTAGAAGTGGAAACTGGGTTGAAGGAAGTCCTATTTGACCAATTAAAATGATTTATTTTTAATTTATATAAACAAAAAAAAAAAAAACTATATGAGGAATAAAACTGAAAAGCTTACAGGATCAGGTGGTCTCCGATCCAAGCGCTAACCAGGGTCAAGCCTGCTTAGCTTTCTAAATCAGGCTTGATCCGGCACTCTCATGCCATTACAACTAGAAGTGGAAACTGGGTTGAAGGAAGTCCTATTTGACCAATTAAAAGGATTTATTATTAATTTACAGTATTTAAGAAAAAAAAAAAAAAAAAAAAAAAAAACCTATATGAGGAATAAAACTGAAAAGCTTACAGGATCAGGTGGTCTCCCATCCAAGCGCTAACCAGGGTCAAGCCTGCTTAGCTTTCTAAATCAGGCTTGATCCCGCACTCTCATGCCATTACACCTAGAAGTGGAAACTGGGTTGAAGGAAGTCCTATTTGACCAATTAAAATGATTTATTTTAAATTTATTTATTTATTTTTATTTTTTTTATTTATTTATTTAAAAAAAAAAAAAAAAAAAAAAACTATATGAGGAATAAAACTGAAAAGCTTACAGGATCAGGTGGTCTCCCATCCAAGCGCTAACCAGGGTCAAGCCTGCTTAGCTTACTAAATCAGGCTTGATCCGGCACTCTCATGCCATTACAACTAGAAGTGGAAACTGGGTTAAAGGAAGTCCTATTTGACCAATTAAAATGATTTATTTTTAATTTATTTAAAAAAAAAAAAAAAAAACTATATGAGGAATAAAACTGAAAAGCTTACAGGATCAGGTGGTCTCCCATCCAAGCACTAACCAGGGTCAAGCCTGCTTAGCGTTCTAAATCAGGCTTGATCCGGCACTCTCATGCCATTACAACTAGAAGTGGAAACTGGGTTGAAGGAAGTCCTATTTGACCAATTAAAATGATTTATTTTTAATTTATTTAAAAAAAAAAAAAAAAAAAAAAAAAAAAACTATATGAGGAATAAAACTGAAAAGCTTACAGGATCAGGTGGTCTCCCATCCAAGCGCTAACCAGGGTCAAGCCTGCTTAGCGGTCTAAATCAGGCTTGATCCGGCACTCTCATACCAGTACAACTAGAAGTGGAAACTGGGTTGAAGGAAGTCCTATTTGACCAATTAAAATGATTTATTTTTAATTTATTAAAAAAAAAAAAAAAAACTATATGAGGAATAAAACTGAAAAACTTACAGGATAAGGTGGTCTCCCATCCAAGCGCTAACCAGGGTCAAGCCTGCTTAGCTTTCTAAATCAGGCTTGATTCGGCACTCTCATGCCATTACAACTAGAAGTGGAAACTGGGTTGGAGGAGTCCTATTTGACCAATTAAAACGATTTATTTTTAATTTATTTATTTATTTTTATTTTTATTTATTTATTTAAAAAAAAAAAAAAAAAAAAAAAAAACTATATGAGGAATAAAACTGAAAAGCTTACAGGATCAGGTGGTCTCCCATTCAAGCGCTAACCTGGGTCAAGCCTGCTTAGCTTTCTAAATCAGGCTTGATCCGGCACTCTCATTCCATTACACCTAGAAGTGGAAACTGGGTTGAAGGAAGTCCTATTTGACCAATTAAAATGATTTATTTTTAATTTATTTAAAAAAAAAAAAAAAAAAAAAAAAAAAAAAAAAAAAAAACTATATGAGGAATAAAACTGAAAAGCTTACAGGATCAGGTGGTCTCCCATCCAAGCGCTAACCAGGGTCAAGCCTGCTTAGCTTTCTAAATCAGGCTTGATCCGGCACTCTCATGCCATTACAACTAGAAGTGGAAACTGGGTTGAAGGAAGTCCTATTTGACCAATTAAAATGATTTATTTTTAATTTATTTATTTATTTATTATTATTATTATTTAAAAAAAAAAAAACTATATGAGGAATAAAACTAAAAAACCTTAAAGGATCAGGTGGTCTCCCATCCAAGCACTACCCAGGGTCAAGCCTGCTTAGCTTTCTAAATCAGGCTTGATCCGGCACTCTCATGCCATTACAACTAGAAGTGGAAACTGGGTTGAAGGAAGTCCTATTTGACCAATTAAAATGATTTATTTTTAATTTATTTAAAAAAAAAAAAAAAAAACTATATGAGGAATAAAACTGAAAAGCTTACAGGATCAGGTGGTCTCCCATCCAAGCACTAACCAGGGTCAAGCCTGCTTAGCGTTCTAAATCAGGCTTGATCCGGCACTCTCATGCCATTACAACTAGAAGTGGAAACTGGGTTGAAGGAAGTCCTATTTGACCAATTAAAATGATTTATTTTTAATTTATTTAAAAAAAAAAAAAAAAAAAAAAAAAAAAACTATATGAGGAATAAAACTGAAAAGCTTACAGGATCAGGTGGTCTCCCATCCAAGCGCTAACCAGGGTCAAGCCTGCTTAGCTTTCTAAATCAGGCTTGATCCAGCACTCTCATGCCATTACAACTAGAAGTGGAAACTGGGTTGAAGGAAGTCCTATTTGACCAATTAAAATGATTTATTTTTAATTTATTTAAAAAAAAAAAAAAAAACTATATGAGGAATAAAACTGAAAAGCTTACAGGATCAGGTGGTCTCCCATCCAAGCACTACCCAGGGTCAAGCCTGCTTAGCTTTCTAAATCAGGCTTGATCCGGCACTCTCATACCAGTACAACTAAAAGTGGAAACTGGGTTGAAGGAAGTCATATTTGACCAATTAAAATGATTTATTTTTAATTTATTTAAAAAAATAAAAAAAATAAAAAAAAAAACTATATGAGGAATAAAACTGAAAGGCTTACAGGATCAGGTGGTCTCCCATCCAAGCGCTAACCAGGGTCAAGCCTGCTTAGCTTTCTAAATCAGGCTTGATCCGGCACTCTCATGCCATTACAACTAGAAGTGGAAACTGGGTTAAAGGAAGTCCTATTTGACCAATTAAAATGATTTATTTTTAATTTATTAAAAAAAAAAAAAAAAACTATATGAGGAATAAAACTGAAAAGCTTACAGGATCAGGTGGTCTCCCATCCAAGCACTACCCAGGGTCAAGCCTGCTTAGCGTTCTAAATCAGGCTTGATCCGGCACTCTCATGCCATTACACCTAGAAGTGGAAACTGGGTTGAAGGAAGTCCTATTTGACCAATTAAAATGATTTATTTTTAATTTATTTAAAAAAAAAAAAAAAAAACTATATGAAGAATAAAACTGAAAAGCTTACAGGATCAGGTGGTCTCCCATCCAAGCGCTAAGCAGGGTCAAGCCTGCTTAGCTTTCTAAATCAGGCTTGATCCGGCACTCTCATGCCATTACACCTAGAAGTGGAAACTGGGTTGAAGGAAGTCCTATTTGACCAATTAAAATGATTTATTTTTAATTTATTTAAAAAAAAAAAAAAAAACTATATGAGGAATAAAACTGAAAAGCTTAAAGGGTCAGGTGGTCTCCCATCCAAGTGCTACCCAGGGTCAAGTCTGCTTAGCTTTCTAAATCAGCCTTGATCCAGCACTCTCATGCCATTACAACTAGAAGGGGAAACTGGGTTGAAGGAAGTCCTATTTGACCAATAAAAATGATTTATTTTTAATTTATTTAAAAAAAAAAAAAAAAACTATATGAGGAATAAAACTGAAAAGCTTACAGGATCAGGTGGTCTCCCATCCAAGCGCTAAGCAGGGTCAAGCCTGCTTAGCTTTCTAAATCAGGCTTGATCCGGCACTCTCATGCCATTACAACTAGAAGTGGAAAGTGGTTTGAAGGTAGTCCTATTTGACCAATTAAAATGATTTATTTTTAATTTATTTAAAAAAAAAAAAAAATATATGAGGAATAAAACTGAAAAGCTTACAGGATCAGGTGGTCTCCCATCCATGCGCTAACCAGGGTCAAGCCTGCTTAGCTTTCTAAATGAGGCTTGATCCGGCACTCTCATACCAGTACAACTAGAAGTGGAAATTGGGTTGAAGGAAGTCCTATTTGACCAGTTAAAATGATTTATTTTTAATTTATTTAAAAAAGAGAAAAAAAAAAACCATATGAGGAATAAAACTGAAAAGCTTACAGGATCAGGTGGTCTCCCATCCAAGCGCTAACCAGGGTCAAGTCTGCTTAGCTTTCTAAATCAAGCTTGATCCGGCACTCTCATGCCATTACAACTAGAAGTGGAAACTGGGTTGAAGGAAGTCCTATTTGACCAATTAAAATGATTTATTTTTAATTTATTTAACAAATAATAATAATAAAAAATTTTTTTAAAAAAACTATATGCGGAATAAAACTGAAAAGCTTACAGGATCAGGCGGTCTCCCATCCAAGCGCTAGCCAGGGTCAAGCCTGCTTAGCTTTCTAAATCAGGCTTGATCCGGCACACTCATGCCATTACAACTAGAAGTGGAAACTGGGTTGAAGGAAGTCCTATTTGACCAATTAAAATGATTTATTTTTAATTTATTTAAAAAAAATAATAAAAAAAAACTATATGAGGACTAAAACTGAAAAGCTTACAGGATCAGGTGGTCTCCCATCCAAGCGCTACCCAGGGTCAAGCCTGCTTAGCTTTCTAAATCAGGCTTGAACCGGCACTCTCATACCAGTACAACTAGAAGCGGAAACTGGGTTGAAGGAAGTCCTATTTGACCAATTTCAATGATTAATTTTTAATTTATTTTAAAAAAAAATATATATATATATATGAGGAATAAAACTAAAAAGCTTACAGGATCAGGTGGTCTCCCATCCAAGCGCTACCCAGGGTCAAGCCTGTTTAGCGTTCTAAATCAGGCTTGATCCGGCACTTTCATACCAGTACAACTAGAAGTGGAAACTGGGTTGTAGGAAGTCCTATTTGACCAATTAAAATGATTTATTTTTAATTTATTTAAAAAAAAAAAAAAAAAAAAAAAACTATATGAGGAATAAAACTGAAAAGCTTACAGGATCAGGTGGTCTCCCATCCAAGCGCTACCCAGGGTCAAGCCTGCTTAGCTTTCTAAATCAGGCTTGATCCGGCACTCTCATGCCATTACAACTAGAAGTGGAAACTGGGTTGAAGGAAGTCCTATTTGACCAATTAAAATGATTTATTTTTAATTTATTTAAAAAAAAAAAAAAAAACTATATGAGGACTAAAACTGAAAAGCTTACAGGATCAGGTGGTCTCCCATCCAAGCGCTACCCAGGGTCAAGCCTGCTTAGCTTTCTAAATCAGGCTTGATCCGGCACTCTCATGCCATTACAACTAGAAGTGGAAACTGGGTTGAAGGAAGTCCTATTTGACCAATTAAAATGATTTATTTTTAATTTATATAAACAAAAAAAAAAAAAACTATATGAGGAATAAAACTGAAAAGCTTACAGGATCAGGTGGTCTCCGATCCAAGCGCTAACCAGGGTCAAGCCTGCTTAGCTTTCTAAATCAGGCTTGATCCGGCACTCTCATGCCATTACAACTAGAAGTGGAAACTGGGTTGAAGGAAGTCCTATTTGACCAATTAAAAGGATTTATTATTAATTTACAGTATTTAAGAAAAAAAAAAAAAAAAAAAAAAAAAACCTATATGAGGAATAAAACTGAAAAGCTTACAGGATCAGGTGGTCTCCCATCCAAGCGCTAACCAGGGTCAAGCCTGCTTAGCTTTCTAAATCAGGCTTGATCCCGCACTCTCATGCCATTACACCTAGAAGTGGAAACTGGGTTGAAGGAAGTCCTATTTGACCAATTAAAATGATTTATTTTAAATTTATTTATTTATTTTTATTTTTTTTATTTATTTATTTAAAAAAAAAAAAAAAAAAAAACTATATGAGGAATAAAACTGAAAAGCTTACAGGATCAGGTGGTCTCCCATCCAAGCGCTAACCAGGGTCAAGCCTGCTTAGCTTTCTAAATCAGGCTTGATCCGGCACTCTCATGCCATTACAACTAGAAGTGGAAACTGGGTTAAAGGAAGTCCTATTTGACCAATTAAAATGATTTATTTTTAATTTATTTAAAAAAAAAAAAAAAAAAAAAAAACTATATGAGGAATAAAACTGAAAAGCTTACAGGATCAGGTGGTCTCCCATCCAAGCGCTAACCAGGGTCAAGCCTGCTTAGCGGTCTAAATCAGGCTTGATCCGGCACTCTCATACCAGTACAACTAGAAGTGGAAACTGGGTTGAAGGAAGTCCTATTTGACCAATTAAAATGATTTATTTTTAATTTATTTAAAAAAAAAAAAAAAACTATATGAGGAATAAAACTGAAAAACTTACAGGATAAGGTGGTCTCCCATCCAAGCGCTAACCAGGGTCAAGCCTGCTTAGCTTTCTAAATCAGGCTTGATTCGGCACTCTCATGCCATTACAACTAGAAGTGGAAACTGGGTTGGAGGAGTCCTATTTGACCAATTAAAATGATTTATTTTTAATTTATTTATTTATTTTTATTTTTATTTATTTATTTAAAAAAAAAAAAAAAAAAAAAAAAAAACTATATGAGGAATAAAACTGAAAAGCTTACAGGATTAGGTGGTCTCCCATGCAAGCGCTAACCAGGGTCAAGCCTGCTTAGCTTTCTAAATCAGGCTTGATCCGGCACTCTCATTCCATTACACCTAGAAGTGGAAACTGGGTTGAAGGAAGTCCTATTTGACCAATTAAAATGATTTATTTTTAATTTATTTAAAAAAAAAAAAAAAAAAAAAAAAACTATATGAGGAATAAAACTGAAAAGCTTACAGGATCAGGTGGTCTCCCATCCAAGCGCTAACCAGGGTCAAGCCTGCTTAGCTTTCTAAATCAGGCTTGAGCCGGCACTCTCATGCCATTACAACTAGAAGCAGAAACTGGGTTGAAGGAAGTCCTATTTGACCAATTAAAATGATTTATTTTTAATTTATTTATTTATTTATTATTATTATTATTTAAAAAAAAAAAAAAAAAAAAAAAAAAAAAAAAAAAAAAAACTATATGAGGAATAAAACTGAAAAGCTTACAGGATCAGGTGGTCTCCCATCCAAGCGCTAACCAGGGTCAAGCCTGCTTAGCTTTCTAAATCAGGCTTGATCCGGCACTCTCATGCCATTACAACTAGAAGTGGAAACTGGGTTAAAGGAAGTCCTATTTGACCAATTAAAATGATTTATTTTTAATTTATTTAAAAAAAAAAAAAAAAAACTATATGAGGAATAAAACTGAAAAGCTTACAGGATCAGGTGGTCTCCCATCCAAGCACTAACCAGGGTCAAGCCTGCTTAGCGTTCTAAATCAGGCTTGATCCGGCACTCTCATGCCATTACAACTAGAAGTGGAAACTGGGTTGAAGGAAGTCCTATTTGACCAATTAAAATGATTTATTTTTAATTTATTTAAAAAAAATAATTAAAAAAAACTATATGAGGACTAAAACTGAAAAGCTTACAGGATCAGGTGGTCTCCCATCCAAGCGCTACCCAGGGTCAAGCCTGCTTAGCTTTCTAAATCAGGCTTGAACCGGCACTCTCATACCAGTACAACTAGAAGCGGAAACTGGGTTGAAGGAAGTCCTATTTGACCAATTTCAATGATTAATTTTTAATTTATTTTAAAAAAAAATATATATATATATATGAGGAATAAAACTAAAAAGCTTACAGGATCAGGTGGTCTCCCATCCAAGCGCTACCCAGGGTCAAGCCTGTTTAGCGTTCTAAATCAGGCTTGATCCGGCACTTTCATACCAGTACAACTAGAAGTGGAAACTGGGTTGAAGGAAGTCCTATTTGACCAATTAAAATGATTTATTTTTAATTTATTTAAAAAAAAAAAAAAAAAAAAAAACTATATGAGGAATAAAACTGAAAAGCTTAAAGGATCAGGTGGTCTCCCATCCAAGCGCTACCCAGGGTCAAGCCTGCTTAGCTTTCTAAATCAGGCTTGATCCGGCACTCTCATGCCATTACAACTAGAAGTGGAAACTGGGTTGAAGGAAGTCCTATTTGACCAATTAAAATGATTTATTTTTAATTTATTTAAAAAAAAAAAAAAAAACTATATGAGGACTAAAACTGAAAAGCTTACAGGATCAGGTGGTCTCCCATCCAAGCGCTACCCAGGGTCAAGCCTGCTTAGCTTTCTAAATCAGGCTTGATCCGGCACTCTCATGCCATTACAACTAGAAGTGGAAACTGGGTTGAAGGAAGTCCTATTTGACCAATTAAAATGATTTATTTTTAATTTATATAAACAAAAAAAAAAAAAACTATATGAGGAATAAAACTGAAAAGCTTACAGGATCAGGTGGTCTCCGATCCAAGCGCTAACCAGGGTCAAGCCTGCTTAGCTTTCTAAATCAGGCTTGATCCGGCACTCTCATGCCATTACAACTAGAAGTGGAAACTGGGTTGAAGGAAGTCCTATTTGACCAATTAAAAGGATTTATTATTAATTTACAGTATTTAAGAAAAAAAAAAAAAAAAAAAAAAAAAACCTATATGAGGAATAAAACTGAAAAGCTTACAGGATCAGGTGGTCTCCCATCCAAGCGCTAACCAGGGTCAAGCCTGCTTAGCTTTCTAAATCAGGCTTGATCCCGCACTCTCATGCCATTACACCTAGAAGTGGAAACTGGGTTGAAGGAAGTCCTATTTGACCAATTAAAATGATTTATTTTAAATTTATTTATTTATTTTTATTTTTTTTATTTATTTATTTAAAAAAAAAAAAAAAAAAAACTATATGAGGAATAAAACTGAAAAGCTTACAGGATCAGGTGGTCTCCCATCCAAGCGCTAACCAGGGTCAAGCCTGCTTAGCTTTCTAAATCAGGCTTGATCCGGCACTCTCATGCCATTACAACTAGAAGTGGAAACTGGGTTGAAGGAAGTCCTATTTGACCAATTAAAATGATTTATTTTTAATTTATTTATAAAAAAAAAAAAAAAAAAAAAAAAAAAAAAAAAACTATATGAGGAATAAAACTGAAAAGCTTACAGGATCAGGTGGTCTCCCATCCAAGCACTAACCAGGGTCAAGCCTGCTTAGCGTTCTAAATCAGGCTTGATCCGGCACTCTCATGCCATTACAACTAGAAGTGGAAACTGGGTTGAAGGAAGTCCTATTTGACCAATTAAAATGATTTATTTTTAATTTATTTAAAAAAAAAAAAAAAAAAAAAAAAAAAAAAACTATATGAGGAATAAAACTGAAAAGCTTACAGGATCAGGTGGTCTCCCATCCAAGCGCTAACCAGGGTCAAGCCTGCTTAGCGGTCTAAATCAGGCTTGATCCGGCACTCTCATACCAGTACAACTAGAAGTGGAAACTGGGTTGAAGGAAGTCCTATTTGACCAATTAAAATGATTTATTTTTAATTTATTTAAAAAAAAAAAAAAAACTATATGAGGAATAAAACTGAAAAACTTACAGGATAAGGTGGTCTCCCATGCAAGCGCTAACCAGGGTCAAGCCTGCTTAGCTTTCTAAATCAGGCTTGATTCGGCACTCTCATGCCATTACAACTAGAAGTGGAAACTGGGTTGGAGGAGTCCTATTTGACCAATTAAAATGATTTATTTTTAATTTATTTATTTATTTTTATTTTTATTTATTTATTTAAAAAAAAAAAAAAAAAAAAAAAAAAAAAACTATATGAGGAATAAAACTGAAAAGCTTACAGGATTAGGTGGTCTCCCATCCAAGCGCTAACCAGGGTCAAGCCTGCTTAGCTTTCTAAATCAGGCTTGATCCGGCACTCTCATTCCATTACACCTAGAAGTGGAAACTGGGTTGAAGGAAGTCCTATTTGACCAATTAAAATGATTTATTTTTAATTTATTTAAAAAAAAAAAAAAAAAAAAAAACTATATGAGGAATAAAACTGAAAAGCTTACAGGATCAGGTGGTCTCCCATCCAAGCGCTAACCAGGGTCAAGCCTGCTTAGCTTTCTAAATCAGGCTTGAGCCGGCACTCTCATGCCATTACAACTAGAAGCAGAAACTGGGTTGAAGGAAGTCCTATTTGACCAATTAAAATGATTTATTTTTAATTTATTTATTTATTTATTATTATTATTATTTAAAAAAAAAAAAAAAAAAAAAAAAAAAAAAAAAAAAAAAAAAAACTATATGAGGAATAAAACTGAAAAGCTTACAGGATCAGGTGGTCTCCCATCCAAGCGCTAACCAGGGTCAAGCCTGCTTAGCTTTCTAAATCAGGCTTGATCCGGCACTCTCATGCCATTACAACTAGAAGTGGAAACTGGGTTAAAGGAAGTCCTATTTGACCAATTAAAATGATTTATTTTTAATTTATTTAAAAAAAAAAAAAAAAAACTATATGAGGAATAAAACTGAAAAGCTTACAGGATCAGGTGGTCTCCCATCCAAGCACTAACCAGGGTCAAGCCTGCTTAGCGTTCTAAATCAGGCTTGATCCGGCACTCTCATGCCATTACAACTAGAAGTGGAAACTGGGTTGAAGGAAGTCCTATTTGACCAATTAAAATGATTTATTTTTAATTTATTTAAAAAAAAAAAAAAAAAAAAAAAAAAAAAAACTATATGAGGAATAAAACTGAAAAGCTTACAGGATCAGGTGGTCTCCCATCCAAGCGCTAACCAGGGTCAAGCCTGCTTAGCTTTCTAAATCAGGCTTGATCCAGCACTCTCATGCCATTACAACTAGAAGTGGAAACTGGGTTGAAGGAAGTCCTATTTGACCAATTAAAATGATTTATTTTTAATTTATTTAAAAAAAAAAAAAAAACTATATGAGGAATAAAACTGAAAAGCTTACAGGATCAGGTGGTCTCCCATCCAAGCACTACCCAGGGTCAAGCCTGCTTAGCTTTCTAAATCAGGCTTGATCCGGCACTCTCATACCAGTACAACTAGAAGTGGAAACTGGGTTGAAGGAAGTCATATTTGACCAATTAAAATGATTTATTTTTAATTTATTTAAAAAAAAAAAAAAAAAAAAAAAAAAAAAACTATATGAGGAATAAAACTGAAAGGCTTACAGGATCAGGTGGTCTCCCATCCAAGCGCTAACCAGGGTCAAGCCTGCTTAGCTTTCTAAATCAGGCTTGATCCGGCACTCTCATGCCATTACAACTAGAAGTGGAAACTGGGTTAAAGGAAGTCCTATTTGACCAATTAAAATGATTTATTTTTAATTTATTTAAAAAAAAAAAAAAAAACTATATGAGGAATAAAACTGAAAAGCTTACAGGATCAGGTGGTCTCCCATCCAAGCACTACCCAGGGTCAAGCCTGCTTAGCGTTCTAAATCAGGCTTGATCCGGCACTCTCATGCCATTACACCTAGAAGTGGAAACTGGGTTGAAGGAAGTCCTATTTGACCAATTAAAATGATTTATTTTTAATTTATTTTAAAAAAAAAAAAAAAACTATATGAGGAATAAAACTGAAAAGCTTACAGGATCAGGTGGTCTCCCATCCAAGCGCTAAGCAGGGTCAAGCCTGCTTAGCTTTCTAAATCAGGCTTGATCCGGCACTCTCATGCCATTACACCTAGAAGTGGAAACTGGGTTGAAGGAAGTCCTATTTGACCAATTAAAATGATTTATTTTTAATTTATTTAAAAAAAAAAAAAAAAAACTATATGAGGAATAAAACTGAAAAGCTTAAAGGGTCAGGTGGTCTCCCATCCAAGCGCTACCCAGGGTCAAGTCTGCTTAGCTTTCTAAATCAGCCTTGATCCAGCACTCTCATGCCATTACAACTAAAAGGGGAAACTGGGTTGAAGGAAGTCCTATTTGACCAATAAAAATGATTTATTTTTAATTTATTTAAAAAAAAAAAAAAAAACTATATGAGGAATAAAACTGAAAAGCTTACAGGATCAGGTGGTCTCCCATCCAAGCGCTAACCAGGGTCAAGCCTGCTTAGCTTTCTAAATCAGGCTTGATCCGGCACTCTCATGCCATTACAACTAGAAGTGGAAACTGGGTTAAAGGAAGTCCTATTTGACCAATTAAAATGATTTATTTTTAATTTATTTAAAAAAAAAAAAAAAAAACTATATGAGGAATAAAACTGAAAAGCTTACAGGATCAGGTGGTCTCCCATCCAAGCACTAACCAGGGTCAAGCCTGCTTAGCGTTCTAAATCAGGCTTGATCCGGCACTCTCATGCCATTACAACTAGAAGTGGAAACTGGGTTGAAGGAAGTCCTATTTGACCAATTAAAATGATTTATTTTTAATTTATTTAAAAAAAAAAAAAAAAAAAAAAAAAAAAAAACTATATGAGGAATAAAACTGAAAAGCTTACAGGATCAGGTGGTCTCCCATCCAAGCACTAACCAGGGTCAAGCCTGCTTAGCTTTCTAAATCAGGCTTGATCCGGCACTCTCATGCCATTACAACTAGAAGTGGAAACTGGGTTAAAGGAAGTCCTATTTGACCAATTAAAATGATTTATTTTTAATTTATTTAAAAAAAAAAAAAAAAACTATATGAGGAATAAAACTGAAAAGCTTACAGGATCAGGTGGTCTCCCATCCAAGCACTACCCAGGGTCAAGCCTGCTTAGCGTTCTAAATCAGGCTTGATCCGGCACTCTCATGCCATTACACCTAGAAGTGGAAACTGGGTTGAAGGAAGTCCTATTTGACCAATTAAAATGATTTATTTTTAATTTATTTAAAAAAAAAAAAAAAAACTATATGAGGAATAAAACTGAAAAGCTTACAGGATCAGGTGGTCTCCCATCCAAGCACTACCCAGGGTCAAGCCTGCTTAGCTTTCTAAATCAGGCTTGATCCGGCACTCTCATACCAGTACAACTATAAGTGGAAACTGGGTTGAAGGAAGTCATATTTGACCAATTAAAATGATTTATTTTTAATTTATTTAAAAAAAAAAAAAAAAAAAAAAAAAAAAAAACTATATGAGGAATAAAACTGAAAGGCTTACAGGATCAGGTGGTCTCCCATCCAAGCGCTAACCAGGGTCAAGCCTGCTTAGCTTTCTAAATCAGGCTTGATCCGGCACTCTCATGCCATTACAACTAGAAGTGGAAACTGGGTTAAAGGAAGTCCTATTTGACCAATTAAAATGATTTATTTTTAATTTATTTAAAAAAAAAAAAAAAAACTATATGAGGAATAAAACTGAAAAGCTTACAGGATCAGGTGGTCTCCCATCCAAGCACTACCCAGGGTCAAGCCTGCTTAGCGTTCTAAATCAGGCTTGATCCGGCACTCTCATGCCATTACACCTAGAAGTGGAAACTGGGTTGAAGGAAGTCCTATTTGACCAATTAAAATGATTTATTTTTAATTTATTTAAAAAAAAAAAAAAAAACTATATGAAGAATAAAACTGAAAAGCTTACAGGATCAGGTGGTCTCCCATCCAAGCGCTAAGCAGGGTCAAGCCTGCTTAGCTTTCTAAATCAGGCTTGATCCGGCACTCTCATGCCATTACACCTAGAAGTGGAAACTGGGTTGAAGGAAGTCCTATTTGACCAATTAAAATGATTTATTTTTAATTTATTTAAAAAAAAAAAAAAAAACTATATGAGGAATAAAACTGAAAAGCTTAAAGGGTCAGGTGGTCTCCCATCCAAGCGCTACCCAGGGTCAAGTCTGCTTAGCTTTCTAAATCAGCCTTGATCCAGCACTCTCATGCCATTACAACTAGAAGGGGAAACTGGGTTGAAGGAAGTCCTATTTGACCAATAAAAATGATTTATTTTTAATTTATTTAAAAAAAAAAAAAAAAACTATATGAGGAATAAAACTGAAAAGCTTACAGGATCAGGTGGTCTCCCATCCAAGCGCTAAGCAGGGTCAAGCCTGCTTAGCTTTCTAAATCAGGCTTGATCCGGCACTCTCATGCTATTACACCTAGAAGTGGAAACTGGGTTGAAGGAAGTCCTATTTGACCAATTAAAATGATTTATTTTTAATTTATTTAAAAAAAAAAAAAAAAAACTATATGAGGAATAAAACTGAAAAGCTTAAAGGGTCAGGTGGTCTCCCATCCAAGCGCTACCCAGGGTCAAGCCTGCTTAGCTTTCTAAATCAAGCTTGATCCGGCACTCTCATGCCATTACAACTAGAAGTGGAAACTGGGTTGAAGGAAGTCCTATTTGACCAATTAAAATGATTTATTTTTAATTTATTTAAAAAATAAAAAAAAAACTATATGAGGAATAAAACTGAAAAGCTTACAGGATCAGGTGGTCTCCCATCCAAGCGCTACCCAGGGTCAAGCCTGCTTAGCTTTCTAAATCAGGCTTGATCCAGCACTCTCATGCCATTACAACTAGAAGTGGAAACAGGGTTGAAGGAAGTCCTATTTGACCAATTAAAATGATTTATTTTTAATTTATTTAAAAATTAAAAAAAAAAAACAACTATATGAGGAATAAAACTGAAAAGCTTACAGGATCAGGTGGTCTCCCATCCAAGCACTACCCAGGGTCAAGCCTGCTTAGCTTTCTGAATCAGGCTTGATCCGGCACTCTCATGCCAGTACAACTAGAAGTGGAAACTGGGTTGAAGGAAGTCCTATTTGACCAATTAAAATAATTTATTTTTAATTTATTTAAAAATTAAAAAAAAAAAAACAACTATATGAGGAATAAAACTGAAAAGCTTACAGGATCAGGTGGTCTCCCATCCATGCGCTAACCAGGGTCAAGCCTGCTTAGCTTTCTAAATGAGGCTTGATCCGGCACTCTCATACCAGTACAACTAGAAGTGGAAATTGGGTTGAAGGAAGTCCTATTTGACCAGTTAAAATGATTTATTTTTCATTTATTTAAAAAAGAGAAAAAAAAAACCATATGAGGAATAAAACTGAAAAGCTTACAGGATCAGGTGGTCTCCCATCCAAGCGCTAACCAGGGTCAAGTCTGCTTAGCTTTCTAAATCAAGCTTGATCCGGCACTCTCACACCAGTACAACTAGAAGTGGAAACTGGGTTGAAGGAAGACCTATTTGACCAATTAGAATGATTTATTTTTAATTTATTTAAAAAAAAAAAAAAAAACTATATGAGGAATAAAACTGAAAAGCTTAAAGGATCAGGTGGTCTCCCATCCAAGCACTACCCAGGGTCAAGCCTGCTTAGCTTTCTGAATCAGGCTTGATCCGGCACTCTCATACCAGTACAACTAGAAGTGGAAACTGGGTTGAAGGAAGACCTATTTGACCAATTAGAATGATTTATTTTTAATTTATTTAAAAAAAAAAAAAAACTATATGAGGAATAAAACTGAAAAGCTTAAAGGATCAGGTGGTCTCCCATCCAAGCACTACCCAGGGTCAAGCCTGCTTAGCTTTGTAAATCAGGCTTGATCCAGCACTCTAATACCAGTACAACTAGAAGTGTAAACTGGGTTGAAGGAAGTCCTATTTGACCAATTAAAATGATTTATTTTTAATTTATTTAAAAAAAAAAATAAAAAAAAAATAAAAAAATATATGAGGAATAAAACTGAAAAGCTTGAAGGAGCAGGTGGTCTCCCATCCAAGCACTACCCAGGGTCAAGCCTGCTTAGCTTTGTAAATCAGGCTTGATCCAGCACTCTCATGCCATTACAACTAGAAGTGGAAACAGGGTTGAAGAAAGTCCTATTTGACCAATTAAAATGATTTATTATTAATTTATTTAAAAAAAAAAAAAAAAAAAAAAAAAAAAACTATATGAGGAATAAAACTGAAAAGCTTGAAGGATCAGGTGGTCTCCCATCCAAGCACTACCAAGGGTCAAGCCCGCTTAGCTTTCTGAATCAGGCTTGATCCGGCACTCTCATACCAGTACAACTAGAAGTGGAAACTGGGTTGAAGGAAGTCCTATTTGACCAATTAAAATGATTTATTTTTAATTCAATTAAAAAAAAAAAAAAAAACTATATGAGGAATAAAACTGAAAAGCTTAAAGGATCAGGTGGTCTCCCATCCAAGCACTACCCAGGGTCAAGCCTGCTTAGCTTTCTAAATCAGGCTTGATCCGGCACTCTCATACCAGTACAACTAGAAGTGGAAACTGGGTTGAAGGAAGTCCTATTTGACCAATTAAAATGATTTATTTTTAATTCAATTTAAAAAAAAAAAAAAAAAAAAAAAAAAAAAAAAAAAAAACTATATGAGGAATAAAACTGAAAAGCTTAAAGGATCAGGTGGTCTCCCATCCAAGCACTACCCAGGGTCAAGCCTGCTTAGCTTTCTAAATCAGGCTTGATCCGGCACTCTCATACCAGTACAACTAGAAGTGGAAACTGGGTTGAAGGAAGTCCTATTTGACCAATTAAAATGATTTATTTTTAATTCAATTTAAAAAAAAAAAAAAAAAAAAAAAACTATATGAGGAATAAAACTGAAAAGCTTACAGGATCAGGTGGTCTCCCATCCAAGCGCTACCCAGGGTCAAGCCTGCTTAGCTTTCTAAATCAGGCTTGATCCAGCACTCTCATACCAGTACAACTAGAAGTGGAAACTGGGTTGAAGGAAGTCCTATTTGACCAATTAAAATGATTTATTTTTAATTTATTTAAAAAAAAAAAAAATAAAAAAAATAAATAAATAAAAAACTATATGAGGAATAAAACTGAAAAGCTTTCAGGATCAGGTGGTCTCCCATCCAAGCGCTAGCCAGGGTCAAGCCTGCTTAGCTTTCTAAATCAGCCCTGATCCAGCACTCTCATGCCATTACAACTAGAAGTGAAAACAGGGTTGAAGGAAGTCCTAGTTGACCAATTAAAATGATTTATTTTTAATTTATTTAAAAATTAAAAATAATATATACTGTATATATATGAGGAATAAAACTGAAAAGCTTAAAGGATCAGGTGGTCTCCCGTCCAAGCACTACTCAGGGTCAAGCCTGCTTAGCTTTCTGAATTAGGCTTGATCCGGCACTCTCATACCAGTACAACTAGAAGTGGAAACTAGGTTGAAGGAAGTCCTATTTGACCAATTAAAATGATTTACTTTTAATTTATTTAAAAAAAAAAAAAAAAAAAAAAAAAATTATATGAGGAATAAAACTGAAAAGCTTAAAGGATCAGGTGGTCTCCCATCCAAGCACTACCCAGGGTCAAGCCTGCTTAGCTTTCTGAATCAGGCTTGATCCGGCACTCTCATACCAGTACAACTAGAAGTGGAAAGTGGGTTGAAGGAAGACCTATTTGACCAATTAAAATGATTTATTTTTAATTTATATTAAAAAAAAAAAAAAAAAAACTATATGAGGAATAAAACTGAAAAGCTTAAAGGATCAGGTGGTCTCCCATCCAAGCACTACCCAGGGTCAAGCCTGCTTAGCTTTGTAAATCAGGCTTGATCCAGCACTCTCATACCAGTACAACTAGAAGTGTAAACTGGGTTGAAGGAAGTCCTATTTGACCAATTAAAATGATTTATTTTTAATTTATTTTTTTTAAAAAAAAAAAAAAAAAAAAAAAAAAAAACTATATGAGGAATAAAACTGAAAAGCTTGAAGGAGCAGGTGGTCTCCCATCCAAGCGCTACCCAGGGTCAAGCCTGCTTAGCTTTCTAAATCAGGCTTGATCCGGCACTCTCATGCCATTTCAACTAGAAGTGGAAACTGGGTTGAAGGAAGTCCTATTTGACCAATTAAAATGATTTATTTTTAATTTATTTAAAAAATAAATAATAATAAAAAAATAAAAAAATAAACTATATGAGGAATAAAACTGAAAAGCTTACAGGATCAGGTGGTCTCCCATCCAAGCGCTACCCAGGGTAAAGCCTGCTTAGCTTTCTAAATCAGGCTTGATCCGGCACTCTCATACCAGTACAACTACAGTAGAAGTGGAAACAGGGTTGAAGGAAGTCCTATTTGACCAATTAAAATGATTTATTTTTAATTTATTTAAAAAAAAACAAAACAAAAAAAAACAACTATATGAGGAATAAAACTGAAAAGATTACAGGATCAGGTGGTCTCCCATCCAAGCGCTAGCCAGGGTCAAGCCTGCTTAGCTTTCTAAATCAGGCTTGATCCAGCACTCTCATGCCATTACAACTAGAAGTGGAAACAGGGTTGAAGGAAGTCCTATTTGACCAATTAAAATAATTTATTTTTAATTTATTTAAAAATTAAAAAAAAAAAAAACTATATGAGGAAAAAAACTGAAAAGCTGGAAGGATCAGGTGGTCACCCATACAAGCACTACCCAGGGTCAAGCCTGCTTAGCTTTCTGAATCAGCCTTGATCCGGCACTCTCATACCAGTACAACTAGAAGTGTAAACTGGGTTGAAGGAAGTCCTATCTGACCAATTAAAATGATTTATTTTTAATTTATTTAAAAAAAAAAAACTATATGAGGAATAAAAGTGAAAAGCTTACAGCATCAGGTGGTCTCCCATCCAAGCGCTAACCAGGGTCAAGCCTGCTTAGCTTTCTAAATCAGGCTTAATCCAGCACTCTCATACCAGTACAACTAGAAGTGTAAACTGGGTTGAAGGAAGTCCTATTTGACCAATTAAAATGATTTATTTTTAATTTATTTAAAAAAAAAAAAAAAAACTATATGAGGAATAAAACTGAAAAGCTTAAAGGATCAGGTGGTCTCCCATCCAAGCACTACCCAGGGTCAAGCCTGCTTAGCTTTCTGAATCAGGCTTGATCCGGCACTCTCATACCAGTACAACTAGAAGTGGAAACTGGGTTGAAGGAAGACCTATTTGACCAATTAGAATGATTTATTTTTAATTTATTAAAAAAAAAAAAAAAACTATATGAGGAATAAAACTGAAAAGCTTAAAGGATCAGGTGGTCTCCCATCCAAGCACTACCCAGGGTCAAGCCTGCTTAGCTTTGTAAATCAGGCTTGATCCAGCACTCTAATACCAGTACAACTAGAAGTGTAAACTGGGTTGAAGGAAGTCCTATTTGACCAATTAAAATGATTTATTTTTAATTTATTTAAAAAAAAAAAAAAAAAAAAAAAAAAATATATGAGGAATAAAACTGAAAAGCTTGAAGGAGCAGGTGGTCTCCCATCCAAGCACTACCCAGGGTCAAGCCTGCTTAGCTTTGTAAATCAGGCTTGATCCAGCACTCTCATGCCATTACAACTAGAAGTGGAAACAGGGTTAAAGAAAGTCCTATTTGACCAATTAAAATGATTTATTATTAATTTATTTTTAAAAAAAAAAAAAAAAAACTATATGAGGAATAAAACTGAAAAGCTTGAAGGATCAGGTGGTCTCCCATCCAAGCACTACCAAGGGTCAAGCCCGCTTAGCTTTCTGAATCAGGCTTGATCCGGCACTCTCATACCAGTACAACTAGAAGTGGAAACTGGGTTGAAGGAAGTCCTATTTGACCAATTAAAATGATTTATTTTTAATTCAATTAAAAAAAAAAAAAAAAACTATATGAGGAATAAAAGTGAAAAGCTTAAAGGATCAGGTGGTCTCCCATCCAAGCACTACCCAGGGTCAAGCCTGCTTAGCTTTCTAAATCAGGCTTGATCCGGCACTCTCATACCCGTACAACTAGAAGTGGAAACTGGGTTGAAGGAAGTCCTATTTGACCAATTAAAATGATTTATTTTTAATTAAATTTAAAAAAAAAAAAAAAAAAAAAAAAAAAAAAAAAACTATATGAGGAATAAAACTGAAAAGCTTAAAGGATCAGGTGGTCTCCCATCCAAGCACTACCCAGGGTCAAGCCTGCTTAGCTTTCTAAATCAGGCTTGATCCGGCACTCTCATACCAGTACAACTAGAAGTGGAAACTGGGTTGAAGGAAGTCCTATTTGACCAATTAAAATGATTTATTTTTAATTCAATTTAAAAAAAAAAAAAAAAAAAAAAAAAAAAAACTATATGAGGAATAAAACTGAAAAGCTTACAGGATCAGGTGGTCTCCCATCCAAGCGCTACCCAGGGTCAAGCCTGCTTAGCTTTCTAAATCAGGCTTGATCCAGCACTCTCATACCAGTACAACTAGAAGTGGAAACTGGGTTGAAGGAAGTCCTATTTGACCAATTAAAATGATTTATTTTTAATTTATTTAAAAAAAAATAAAAATAAAAAAAAAAATAAATAAAAAACTATATGAGGAATAAAACTGAAAAGCTTTCAGGATCAGGTGGTCTCCCATCCAAGCGCTACCCAGGGTCAAGCCTGCTTAGCTTTCTAAATCAGCCCTGATCCAGCACTCTCATGCCATTACAACTAGAAGTGAAAACAGGGTTGAAGGAAGTCCTAGTTGACCAATTAAAATGATTTATTTTTAATTTATTTAAAAATTAAAAATAATATATACTGTATATATATGAGGAATAAAACTGAAAAGCTTAAAGGATCAGGTGGTCTCCCGTCCAAGCACTACTCAGGGTCAAGCCTGCTTAGCTTTCTGAATTAGGCTTGATCCGGCACTCTCATACCAGTACAACTAGAAGTGGAAACTAGGTTGAAGGAAGTCCTATTTGACCAATTAAAATGATTTACTTTTAATTTATTTAAAAAAAAAAAAAAAAAAAAAAAAATTATATGAGGAATAAAACTGAAAAGCTTAAAGGATCAGGTGGTCTCCCATCCAAGCACTACCCAGGGTCAAGCCTGCTTAGCTTTCTGAATCAGGCTTGATCCGGCACTCTCATACCAGTACAACTAGAAGTGGAAAGTGGGTTGAAGGAAGACCTATTTGACCAATTAAAATGATTTATTTTTAATTTATATAAAAAAAAAAAAAAAACTATATGAGGAATAAAACTGAAAAGCTTAAAGGATCAGGTGGTCTCCCATCCAAGCACTACCCAGGGTCAAGCCTGCTTAGCTTTGTAAATCAGGCTTGATCCGGCACTCTCATACCAGTACAACTAGAAGTGTAAACTGGGTTGAAGGAAGTCCTATTTGACCAATTAAAATGATTTATTTTTAATTTATTTAAAAAAAAAAAAAAAAAAAAAAAAAAAAAACTATATGAGGAATAAAACTGAAAAGCTTGAAGGAGCAGGTGGTCTCCCATCCAAGCACTACCCAGGGTCAAGCCTGCTTAGCTTTGTAAATCAGGCTTGATCCAGCACTCTCATGCCATTACAACTAGAAGTGGAAACAGGGTTAAAGAAAGTCCTATTTGACCAATTAAAATGATTTATTATTAATTTATTTAAAAAAAAAAAAAAAAAAAAAAAAAAAAAAAAACTATATGAGGAATAAAACTGAAAAGCTTGAAGGATCAGGTGGTCTCCCATCCAAGCACTACCAAGGGTCAAGCCCGCTTAGCTTTCTGAATCAGGCTTGATCCGGCACTCTCATACCAGTACAACTAGAAGTGGAAACTGGGTTGAAGGAAGTCCTATTTGACCAATTAAAATGATTTATTTTTAATTCAATTTAAAAAAAAAAAAAAAAAAAAAAAAAAAAAAAAAAAACTATATGAGGAATAAAACTGAAAAGCTTAAAGGATCAGGTGGTCTCCCGTCCAAGCACTACTCAGGGTCAAGCCTGCTTAACTTTCTGAATTAGGCTTGATCCGGCACTCTCATACCAGTACAACTAGAAGTGGAAACTAGGTTGAAGGAAGTCCTATTTGACCAATTAAAATGATTTATTTTTAATTTATTTAAAAAAAAAAAAAAAAAAAAAAAAAAACTATATGAGGAATAAAACTGAAAAGCTTAAAGGATCAGGTGGTATCCCATCCAAGCACTACCCAGGGTCAAGCCTGCTTAGCTTTCTGAATCAGGCTTGATCCGGCACTCTCATACCAGTACAACTAGAAGTGGAAACTGGGTTGAAGGAAGACCTATTTGACCAATTAAAATGATTTATTTTTAATTTATTTAAAAAAAAAAAAAAACTATATGAGGAATAAAACTGAAAAGCTTACAGGATCAGGTGGTCTCCCATCCAAGCGCTACCCAGGGTCAAGCCTGCTTAGCTTTCTGAATCAGGCTTGATCCGGCACTCTCATACCAGTACAACTAGAAGCGGAAACTGGGTTGAAGGAAGTCCTATTTGACCAATTAAAATGATTTATTTTTAATTTATTTAAAAAAAAAAAAAAAACTATATGAGGAATAAAACTGAAAAGCTTAAAGGATCAGGCGGTCTCCCATCCAAGCACTACCCAGGGTCAAGCCTGCTTAGCTTTCTGAATTAGGCTTGATCCGGCACTCTCATACCAGTACAACTAGAAGTGGAAACTGGGTTGAAGGAAGTCCTATTTGACCAATTAAAATGATTTATTTTTAATTCATTTAAAAAAAAAAAAAAAAAAAAAAAAAAAAAAATCTATATGAGGAATAAAACTGAAAAGCTTAAAGGATCAGGTGGTCTCCCATCCAAGCGCTACCCAGGGTCAAGCCTGCTTTGCTTTGTAAATCAGGCTTGATCCAGCACTCTCATGCCATTACAAATAGAAGTGGAAACAGGGTTGAAGAAAGTCCTATTTGACCAATTAAAATGATTTATTTTTAATTTATTTAAAAAAAAAAAAAAAAAAAAAAAAAAAAAACTATATGAGGAATAAAACTGAAAAGCTTAAAGGATCAGGTGGTCTCCCATCCAAACACTACCCAGGGTCAAGCCTGCTTAGCTTTCTGAATCAGGCTTGATCCGGCACTCTTATACCAGTACAACTAAAAGTGGAAACTGGGTTGAAGGAAGTCCTATTTGACCAATTAAAATGATTTATTTTTAATTCATTTAAAAAAAAATAAAAAAACTATATGAGGAATAAAACTGAAAAGCTTAAAGGATCAGGTGATCTCCCATCCAAGCACTACCCAGAGTCAAGCCTGCTTAGCTTTCTAAATCAGGCTTGATCCGGCACTCTCATACCAGTACAACTAGAAGTGGAAACTGGGTTGAAGGAAGTCCTATTTGACCAATTAAAATGATTTATTTTTTATTTAAAAAAAAAAAAAAAAAAAAAAAAAAAAAAACCTATATGAGGAATAAAACTGAAAAGCTTACAAGATCAGGTCGTCTCCCACCCAAGCGCTACCCAGGGTCAAGCCTGCTTAGCTTTCTAAATCAGGCTTGATCCAGCACTCTCATACCAGTACAACTAGAAGTGGAAACTGAGTTGAAGGAAGTCCTATTTGACCAATTAAAATGATTTATTTTTAATTTATTTAAAAAAAAAAAAACTATATGAGGAATAAAACTGAAAAGCTTACAGGATCAGGTGGTCTCCCATCAAAGCGCTAACCAGGGTCAAGCCTGCTTAGCTTTCTAAATCAGACTTGATCCGGCACTCTCATGCCATTACAACTAGAAGCGGAAACTGGGTTGAAGGAAGTCCTATTTGACCAATTAAAATGATTTATTATTAAGTTATTTAAGAAAAAAAAAAAAAAAAAACACTATAAGGAATAAAACTGAAAAGCTTAAAGGATCAGGTGGTCTCCCATCCAAGCACTACCCAGGGTCAAGCCTGCTTAGCTTTCTAAATCAGGCTTGATCCAGCACTCTCATATTAGTACAACTAGAAGTGGAAACAGGGTTGAAGGAAGTACTATTTGACCAATTAAAATAATTTATTTTTAATTTATTTAAAAATTAAAAAATAAAAACAACTATATGAGGAATAAAACTGAAAAGCTGGAAGGATCAGGTGGTCTCCCATACAAGCACTACCCAGGGTCAAGCCTGCTTAGCTTTCTAAATCAGGCTTGATCCAGCACTCTCATGCCAGTACAACTAGAAGTGGAATCTAGGTTGAAGGAAGTCCTATTTGACCAATTAAAATGATTTATTTTTAATTTATTTAAAAAAAAAAACAAACAAACAAAAAAAAAACTATATGAGGAATAAAACTGAAAAGCTTACAGGATCAGGTGGTCTCCCATCCAAGCGCTACCCAGGGTCAAGCCTGCTTAGCTTTCTAAATCAGGCTTGATCCGGCACTCTCATGCCATTACAACTAGAAGTGGAAACTGGGTTGAAGGAAGTCCTATTTGACCAATTAAAATGATTTATTTTTAATTTATTTAAAAAAATAATAATAATAAAAAAATAAAAAAATAAACTATATGAGGAATAAAACTGAAAAGCTTACAGGATCAGGTGGTCTCCCATCCAAGCACTACCCAGGATCAAGCCTGCTTAGCTTTCTAAATCAGCCTTGATCCGGCACTCTCATACCAGTACAACTAGAAGTGGAAAGTGTGTTGAAGGAAGTCCTATTTGACCAATTAAAATGATTTATTTTTAATTTATTTAAAAAAAAAAAAAACTATATGAGGAATAAAACTGAAAAGCTGGAAGGATCAGGTGGTCTCCCATACAAGCACTACCCAGGGTCAAGCCTGCTTAGCTTTCTAAATCAGGCTTGGTCCAGCACTCTCATGCCATTACAACTAGAAGTGGAAACAGGGTTGAAGGAAGTCCTATTTGACCAATTAAAATGATTTATTTTTAATTTATTTAAAAATTAAGAAAAAAAACTATATGAGGAATAAAACTGAAAAGCTTACAGGATCAGGTGGTCTCCCATCAAAGCGCTAACCAGGGTCAAGCCTGCTTAGCTTTCTAAATCAGGCTTGATCCGGCACTCTCATGCCATTACAACTAGAAGCGGAAACTGGGTTGAAGGAAGTCCTATTTGACCAATTAAAATAATTTATTTTTAATTTATTTAAAAATTAAAAAATAAAAACAACTATATGAGGAATAAAACTGAAAAGCTGGAAGGATCAGGTGGTCTCCCATACAAGCACTACCCAGGGTCAAGCCTGCTTAGCTTTCTAAATCAGGCTTGATCCAGCACTCTCATGCCATTACAACTAGAAGTGGAAACAGGGTTGAAGGAAGTCCTATTTGACCAATTAAAATGATTTATTTTTAATTTATTTAAAAAAAAAAAAAAAAAAAAAAAAAAAAAAAACTATATGAGGAATAAAACTGAAAAGCTTACAGGATCAGGTGGTCTCCCATCCAAGCGCTACCCAGGGTCAAGCCTGCTTAGCTTTCTAAATCAGCCTTGATCCAGCACTCTCATGCCATTACAACTAGAAGTGAAAATGGGGTTGAAGGAAGTCCTATTTGACCAATTAAAATGATTTATTTTTAATTTATTTAAAAAAAAAAAAAAAAAAAAAAAAAAAAAAAAAACTATATGAGGAATAAAACTGAAAAGCTTGAAGGATCAGGTGGTCTCCCATCCAAGCACTACCAAGGGTCAAGCCCGCTTAGCTTTCTGAATCAGGCTTGATCCGGCACTCTCATACCAGTACAACTAGAAGTGGAAACTGGGTTGAAGGAAGTCCTATTTGACCAATTAAAATGATTTATTTTTAATTTATTTAAAAAAAAAAAAAAAAAAAAAAAAAAACTATATGAGGAATAAAACTGAAAAGCTTACAGGATCAGGTGGTCTCCCATCCAAGCGCTACCCAGGGTCAAGCCTGCTTAGCTTTCTAAATCAGCCTTGATCCAGCACTCTCATGCCATTACAACTAGAAGTGGAAACAGGGTTGAAGGAAGTCCTATTTGACCAATTAAAATGATTTATTTTTAATTTATTTAAAAATTAAAAAATATATATATATATGAGGAATAAAACTGAAAAGCTTAAAGGATCAGGTGGTCTCCCGTCCAAGCACTACTCAGGGTCAAGCCTGCTTAACTTTCTGAATTAGGCTTGATCCGGCACTCTCATACCAGTACAACTAGAAGTGGAAACTAGGTTGAAGGAAGTCCTATTTGACCAATTAAAATGATTTATTTTTAATTTATTTAAAAAAAAAAAAAAAAAAAAACTATATGAGGAATAAAACTGAAAAGCTTAAAGGATCAGGTGGTCTCCCATCCAAGCACTACCCAGGGTCAAGCCTGCTTAGCTTTCTGAATCAGGCTTGATCCGGCACTCTCATACCAGTACAACTAGAAGTGGAAACTGGGTTGAAGGAAGTCCTATTTGACCAATTAAAATGATTTATTTTTAATTTATTTAAAAAAAAAAAAAAACTATATGAGGAATAAAACTGAAAAGCTTACAGGATCAGGTGGTCTCCCATCCAAGCGCTACCCAGGGTCAAGCCTGCTTAGCTTTCTGAATCAGGCTTGATCCGGCACTCTCATACCAGTACAACTAGAAGTGGAAACTGGGTTGAAGGAAGTCCTATTTGACCAATTAAAATGATTTATTTTTAATTTATTGAAAAAAAAAAAAAAAAAACTATATGAGGAATAAAACTGAAAAGCTTAAAGGATCAGGCGGTCTCCCATCCAAGCACTACCCAGGGTCAAGCCTGCTTAGCTTTCTGAATTAGGCTTGATCCGGCACTCTCATACCAGTACAACTAGAAGTGGAAACTAGGTTGAAGGAAGTCCTATTTGAACAATTAAAATGATTTATTTTTAATTTATTAAAAAAAAAAATATATATATATATATATGAGGAATAAAACTGAAAAGCTTACAGGTTCAGGTGGTCTCCCATCCAAGCGCTAACCAGAGTCAAGCCAGCTTAGCTTTCTAAATCAGGCTTGATCCGGCACTCTCATACCAGTACAACTAGAAGTGGAAACTGGGTTGAAGGAAGTCCTATTTGACCAATTAAAATGATTTATTTTTAATTCATTTAAAAAAAAAAAAAAAAAAAAAAAAAAAAAATCTATATGAGGAATAAAACTGAAAAGCTTAAAGGATCAGGTGGTCTCCCATCCAAGCGCTACCCAGGGTCAAGCCTGCTTTGCTTTGTAAATCAGGCTTGATCCAGCACTCTCATGCCATTACAAATAGAAGTGGAAACAGGGTTGAAGAAAGTCCTATTTGACCAATTAAAATGATTTATTTTTAATTTATTTAAAAAAAAAAAAAAAAAAAAAAAAAAAAAAACTATATGAGGAATAAAACTGAAAAGCTTAAAGGATCAGGTGGTCTCCCATCCAAGCACTACCCAGGGTCAAGCCTGCTTAGCTTTCTGAATCAGGCTTGATCCGGCACTCTTATACCAGTACAACTAAAAGTGGAAACTGGGTTGAAGGAAGTCCTATTTGACCAATTAAAATGATTTATTTTTAATTCATTTAAAAAAAAATAAAAAAACTATATGAGGAATAAAACTGAAAAGCTTAAAGGATCAGGTGATCTCCCATCCAAGCACTACCCAGAGTCAAGCCTGCTTAGCTTTCTAAATCAGGCTTGATCCGGCACTCTCATACCAGTACAACTAGAAGTGGAAACTGGGTTGAAGGAAGTCCTATTTGACCAAGTAAAATGATTTATTTTTTATTTAATAAAAAAAAAAAAAAAAAAAAAAAAAAAAAAAAAACCTATATGAGGAATAAAACTGAAAAGCTTACAGGATCAGGTCGTCTCCCACCCAAGCGCTACCCAGGGTCAAGCCTGCTTAGCTTTCTAAATCAGGCTTGATCCAGCACTCTCATACCAGTACAACTAGAAGTGGAAACTGAGTTGAAGGAAGTCCTATTTGACCAATTAAAATGATTTATTTTTAATTTATTTAAAAAAAAAAAAGCTATATGAGGAATAAAACTGAAAAGCTTACAGGATCAGGTGGTCTCCCATCAAAGCGCTAACCAGGGTCAAGCCTGCTTAGCTTTCTAAATCAGGCTTGATCCGGCACTCTCATGCCATTACAACTAGAAGCGGAAACTGGGTTGAAGGAAGTCCTATTTGACCAATTAAAATGATTTATTATTAATTTATTTAAGAAAAAAAAAAAAAAAAAAAACACTATAAGGAATAAAACTGAAAAGCTTAAAGGATCAGGTGGTCTCCCATCCAAGCACTACCCAGGGTCAAGCCTGCTTAGCTTTCTAAATCAGGCTTGATCCAGCACTCTCATATCAGTACAACTAGAAGTGGAGACAGGGTTGAAGGAAGTCCTATTTGACCAATTAAAATAATTTATTTTTAATTTATTTAAAAATTAAAAAATAAAAACAACTATATGAGGAATAAAACTGAAAAGCTGGAAGGATCAGGTGGTCTCCCATACAAGCACTACCCAGGGTCAAGCCTGCTTAGCTTTCTAAATCAGGCTTGATCCAGCACTCTCATGCCAGTACAACTAGAAGTGGAATCTAGGTTGAAGGAAGTCCTATTTGACCAATTAAAATGATTTATTTTTAATTTATTTAAAAAAAAAAACAAACAAACAAAAAAAAAACTATATGAGGAATAAAACTGAAAAGCTTACAGGATCAGGTGGTCTCCCATCCAAGCGCTACCCAGGGTCAAGCCTGCTTAGCTTTCTAAATCAGGTTTGATCCGGCACTCTCATGCCATTACAACTAGAAGCGGAAACTGGGTTGAAGGAAGTCCTATTTGACCAATTAAAATGATTTATTTTTAATTTATTTAAAAAATATTAATAATAAAAAAATAAAAAAATAAACTATATGAGGAATAAAACTGAAACGCTTACAGGATCAGGTGGTCTCCCATCCAAGCACTACCCAGGGTCAAGCCTGCTTAGCTTTCTAAATCAGGCTTGATCCGGCACTCTCATACCAGTACAACTAGAAGTGGAAACAGGGTTGAAGGAAGTCCTATTTGACCAATTAAAATGATTTATTTTTAATTTATTTAAAAATTAAGAAAAAAAACTATATGAGGAATAAAACTGAAAAGCTTACAGGATCAGGTGGTCTCCCATCAAAGCGCTAACCAGGGTCAAGCCTGCTTAGCTTTCTAAATCAGGCTTGATCCGGCACTCTCATGCCATTACAACTAGAAGCGGAAACTGGGTTGAAGGAAGTCCTATTTGACCAATTAAAATAATTTATTTTTAATTTATTTAAAAATTAAAAAATAAAAACAACTATATGAGGAATAAAACTGAAAAGCTGGAAGGATCAGGTGGTCTCCCATACAAGCACTACCCAGGGTCAAGCCTGCTTAGCTTTCTAAATCAGGCTTGATCCAGCACTCTCATGCCATTACAACTAGAAGTGGAAAGAGGGTTGAAGGAAGTCCTATTTGACCAATTAAAATGATTTATTTTTAATTTATTTAAAAAAAAAAAAAAAAAAAAAAAAAAAAAAAAAAAAAAAAAAACTATATGAGGAATAAAACTGAAAAGCTTACAGGATCAGGTGGTCTCCCATCCAAGCGCTACCCAGGGTCAAGCCTGCATAGCTTTCTAAATCAGCCTTGATCCAGCACTCTCATGCCATTACAACTAGAAGTGAAAATGGGGTTGAAGGAAGTCCTATTTGACCAATTAAAATGATTTATTTTTAATTTATTTAAAAAAAAAAAAAAAAAAAAAAAAAAAAAAAAAAAAACTATATGAGGAATAAAACTGAAAAGCTTGAAGGATCAGGTGGTCTCCCATCCAAGCACTACCAAGGGTCAAGCCCGCTTAGCTTTCTGAATCAGGCTTGATCCGGCACTCTCATACCAGTACAACTAGAAGTGGAAACTGGGTTGAAGGAAGTCCTATTTGACCAATTAAAATGATTTATTTTTAATTTATTTAAAAAAAAAAAAAAAAAAAAAAAAAAAAAAACTATATGAGGAATAAAACTGAAAAGCTTACAGGATCAGGTGGTCTCCCATCCAAGCGCTACCCAGGGTCAAGCCTGCTTAGCTTTCTAAATCAGCCTTGATCCAGCACTCTCATGCCATTACAACTAGAAGTGGAAACAGGGTTGAAGGAAGTCCTATTTGACCAATTAAAATGATTTATTTTTAATTTATTTAAAAATTAAAAAATATATATATATATGAGGAATAAAACTGAAAAGCTTAAAGGATCAGGTGGTCTCCCGTCCAAGCACTACTCAGGGTCAAGCCTGCTTAGCTTTCTGAATTAGGCTTGATCCGGCACTCTCATACCAGTACAACTAGAAGTGGAAACTAGGTTGAAGGAAGTCCTATTTGACCAATTAAAATGATTTATTTTTAATTTATTTAAAAAAAAAAAAAAAAAAAAACTATATGAGGAATAAAACTGAAAAGCTTAAAGGATCAGGTGGTCTCCCATCCAAGCACTACCCAGGGTCAAGCCTGCTTAGCTTTCTGAATCAGGCTTGATCCGGCACTCTCATACCAGTACAACTAGAAGTGGAAACTGGGTTGAAGGAAGACCTATTTGACCAATTAAAATGATTTATTTTTAATTTATTTAAAAAAAAAAAAAAACTATATGAGGAATAAAACTGAAAAGCTTACAGGATCAGGTGGTCTCCCATCCAAGCGCTACCCAGGGTCAAGCCTGCTTAGCTTTCTGAATCAGGCTTGATCCGGCACTCTCATACCAGTACAACTAGAAGCGGAAACTGGGTTGAAGGAAGTCCTATTTGACCAATTAAAATGATTTATTTTTAATTTATTGAAAAAAAAAAAAAAAAAACTATATGAGGAATAAAACTGAAAAGCTTAAAGGATCAGGCGGTCTCCCATCCAAGCACTACCCAGGGTCAAGCCTGCTTAGCTTTCTGAATTAGGCTTGATCCGGCACTCTCATACCAGTACAACTAGAAGTGGAAACTAGGTTGAAGGAAGTCCTATTTGAACAATTAAAATGATTTATTTTTAATTTATTTAAAAAAAAAATATATATATATATATATGAGGAATAAAACTGAAAAGCTTACAGGTTCAGGTGGTCTCCCATCCAAGCGCTAACCAGAGTCAAGCCAGCTTAGCTTTCTAAATCAGGCTTGATCCGGCACTCTCATACCAGTACAACTAGAAGTGGAAACTGGGTTGAAGGAAGTCCTATTTGACCAATTAAAATGATTTATTTTTAATTCATTTAAAAAAAAAAAAAAAAAAAAAAAATCTATATGAGGAATAAAACTGAAAAGCTTAAAGGATCAGGTGGTCTCCCATCCAAGCGCTACCCAGGGTCAAGCCTGCTTTGCTTTGTAAATCAGGCTTGATCCAGCACTCTCATGCCATTACAAATAGAAGTGGAAACAGGGTTGAAGAAAGTCCTATTTGACCAATTAAAATGATTTATTTTTAATTTATTTAAAAAAAAAAAAAAAAAAAAAAAAAAAAACTATATGAGGAATAAAACTGAAAAGCTTAAAGGATCAGGTGGTCTCCCATCCAAGCACTACCCAGGGTCAAGCCTGCTTAGCTTTCTAAATCAGGCTTGATCCGGCACTCTTATACCAGTACAACTAAAAGTGGAAACTGGGTTGAAGGAAGTCCTATTTGACCAATTAAAATGATTTATTTTTAATTCATTTAAAAAAAAATAAAAAAACTATATGAGGAATAAAACTGAAAAGCTTAAAGGATCAGGTGATCTCCCATCCAAGCACTACCCAGAGTCAAGCCTGCTTAGCTTTCTAAATCAGGCTTGATCCGGCACTCTCATACCAGTACAACTAGAAGTGGAAACTGGGTTGAAGGAAGTCCTATTTGACCAAGTAAAATGATTTATTTTTTATTTAATAAAAAAAAAAAAAAAAAAAAAAAAAAAAAAAAACCTATATGAGGAATAAAACTGAAAAGCTTACAGGATCAGGTCGTCTCCCACCCAAGCGCTACCCAGGGTCAAGCCTGCTTAGCTTTCTAAATCAGGCTTGATCCAGCACTCTCATACCAGTACAACTAGAAGTGGAAACTGAGTTGAAGGAAGTCCTATTTGACCAATTAAAATGATTTATTTTTAATTTATTTAAAAAAAAAAAAGCTATATGAGGAATAAAACTGAAAAGCTTACAGGATCAGGTGGTCTCCCATCAAAGCGCTAACCAGGGTCAAGCCTGCTTAGCTTTCTAAATCAGGCTTGATCCGGCACTCTCATGCCATTACAACTAGAAGCGGAAACTGGGTTGAAGGAAGTCCTATTTGACCAATTAAAATGATTTATTATTAATTTATTTAAGAAAAAAAAAAAAAAAAAAAACACTATAAGGAATAAAACTGAAAAGCTTAAAGGATCAGGTGGTCTCCCATCCAAGCACTACCCAGGGTCAAGCCTGCTTAGCTTTCTAAATCAGGCTTGATCCAGCACTCTCATATCAGTACAACTAGAAGTGGAGACAGGGTTGAAGGAAGTCCTATTTGACCAATTAAAATAATTTATTTTTAATTTATTTAAAAATTAAAAAATAAAAACAACTATATGAGGAATAAAACTGAAAAGCTGGAAGGATCAGGTGGTCTCCCATACAAGCACTACCCAGGGTCAAGCCTGCTTAGCTTTCTAAATCAGGCTTGATCCAGCACTCTCATGCCAGTACAACTAGAAGTGGAATCTAGGTTGAAGGAAGTCCTATTTGACCAATTAAAATGATTTATTTTTAATTTATTTAAAAAAAAAAACAAACAAACAAAAAAAAAACTATATGAGGAATAAAACTGAAAAGCTTACAGGATCAGGTGGTCTCCCATCCAAGCGCTACCCAGGGTCAAGCCTGCTTAGCTTTCTAAATCAGGTTTGATCCGGCACTCTCATGCCATTACAACTAGAAGCGGAAACTGGGTTGAAGGAAGTCCTATTTGACCAATTAAAATGATTTATTTTTAATTTATTTAAAAAATATTAATAATAAAAAAATAAAAAAATAAACTATATGAGGAATAAAACTGAAACGCTTACAGGATCAGGTGGTCTCCCATCCAAGCACTACCCAGGGTCAAGCCTGCTTAGCTTTCTAAATCAGGCTTGATCCGGCACTCTCATACCAGTACAACTAGAAGTGGAAAGTGGGTTGAAGGAAGTCCTATTTGACCAATTAAAATGATTTATTTTTAATTTATTTTAAAAAAAAAACAACTATATGAGGAATAAAACTGAAAAGCTGGAAGGATCAGGTGGTCTCCCATACAAGCACTACCCAGGGTCAAGCCTGCTTAGCTTTCTAAATCAGGCTTGGTCCAGCACTCTCATGCCATTACAACTAGAAGTGGAAACAGGGTTGAAGGAAGTCCTATTTGACCAATTAAAATGATTTATTTTTAATTTATTTAAAAATTAAGAAAAAAAACTATATGAGGAATAAAACTGAAAAGCTTACAGGATCAGGTGGTCTCCCATCAAAGCGCTAACCAGGGTCAAGCCTGCTTAGCTTTCTAAATCAGGCTTGATCCAGCACTCTCATGCCATTACAACTAGAAGTGGAAACAAGGTTGAAGGAAGTCCTATTTGACCAATTAAAATAACTTATTTTTAATTTATTTAAAAATTTAAAAAAAAAACACAACTATATGAGGAATAAAACTGAAAAGCTGGAAGGATCAGGTGGTCTCCCATCAAAGCGCTAACCAGGGTCAAGCCTGCTTAGCTTTCTAAATCAGGCTTGATCCGGCACTCTCATGCCATTACAACTAGAAGCGGAAACTGGGTTGAAGGAAGTCCTATTTGACCAATTAAAATGATTTATTATTAATTTATTTAAAAAAAAAAAAAAAAAAAACACTATATGAGGAATAAAACAGAAACGCTTAAAGGATCAGGTGGTCTCCCATCCAAGCACTACCCAGGGTCAAGCCTGCTTAGCTTTCTAAATCAGGCTTGATCCGGCACTCTCATATCAGTACAACTAGAAGTGGAAACTAGGTTGAAGGAAGTCCTATTTGACCAATTAAAATGATTTACTTTTAATTTATTTAAAAAAAAAAAATAAATAAATAAAAAAAAAACTATATGAGGAATAAAACTGAAAAGCTTAAAGGATCAGGTGGTCTCCCATCCAAGCACTACCCAGGGTCAAGCCTGCTTAGCTTTCTGAATCAGGCTTGATCCGGCACTCTCATACCAGTACAACTAGAAGTGGAAAGTGGGTTGAAGGAAGACCTATTTGACCAATTAAAATGATTTATTTTTAATTTATATAAAAAAAAAAAAAAAAAAACTATATGAGGAATAAAACTGAAAAGCTTAAAGGATCAGGTGGTCTCCCATCCAAGCACTACCCAGGGTCAAGCCTGCTTAGCTTTGTAAATCAGGCTTGATCCAGCACTCTCATACCAGTACAACTAGAAGTGTAAACTGGGTTGAAGGAAGTCCTATTTGACCAATTAAAATGATTTATTTTTAATTTATTTAAAAAAAAAAAAAAAAAAAAAAAAAAAAAAAACTATATGAGGAATAAAACTGAAAAGCTTAAAGGATCAGGTGGTCTCCCATCCAAGCACTACCCAGGGTCAAGCCTGCTTAGCTTTCTGAATCAGGCTTGATCCGGCACTCTCATACCAGTACAACTAGAAGTGGAAACTGGGTTGAAGGAAGTCCTATTTGACCAATTAAAATGATTTATTTTTAATTTAATTAAAAAAAAAAAAAAAAAAACACTATATGAGGAATAAAACTGAAAAGCTTAAAGGATCAGGTGGTCGCCCATCCAAGCACTACCCAGGGTCAAGCCTGCTTAGCTTTCTAAATCAGGCTTGATCCGGCACTCTCATACCAGTACAACTAGAAGTGAAAACTGGGTTGAAGGAAGTCCTATTTGACCAATTAAAATGATTTATTTTTTATTTAAAAAAAAAAAAAAAAAAAAAAACTATATGAGGAATAAAACTGAAAAGCTTACAGGATCAGGTGGTCGCCCATCCAAGCACTACCCAGGGTCAAGCCTGCTTAGCTTTCTAAATCAGCCTTGATCCAGCACTCTCATGCCATTACAACTAGAAGTGAAAACGGGGTTGAAGGAAGTCCTATTTGACCAATTAAAATGATTTATTTTTAATTTATTTAAAAATTAAAAAATATATATATATATGAGGAATAAAACTGAAAAGCTTAAAGGATCAGGTGGTCTCCCGTCCAAGCACTACTCAGGGTCAAGCCTGCTTAACTTTCTGAATTAGGCTTGATCCGGCACTCTCATACCAGTACAACTAGAAGTGGAAACTAGGTTGAAGGAAGTCCTATTTGACCAATTAAAATGATTTATTTTTAATTTATTTAAAAAAAAAAAAAAAAAAAAAAAACTATATGAGGAATAAAACTGAAAAGCTTAAAGGATCAGGTGGTCTCCCATCCAAGCACTACCCAGGGTCAAGCCTGCTTAGCTTTCTGAATCAGGCTTGATCCGGCACTCTCATACCAGTACAACTAGAAGTGGAAACTGGGTTGAAGGAAGTCCTATTTGACCAATTAAAATGATTTATTTTTAATTTATTTAAAAAAAAAAAAAAACTATATGAGGAATAAAACTGAAAAGCTTACAGGATCAGGTGGTCTCCCATCCAAGCGCTACCCAGGGTCAAGCCAGCTTAGCTTTCTGAATCAGGCTTGATCCGGCACTCTCATACCAGTACAACTAGAAGTGGAAACTGGGTTGAAGGAAGTCCTATTTGACCAATTAAAATGATTTATTTTTAATTTATTTAAAAAAAAAAAAAACTATATGAGGAATAAAACTGAAAAGCTTAAAGGATCAGGCGGTCTCCCATCCAAGCACTACCCAGGGTCAAGCCTGCTTAGCTTTCTGAATTAGGCTTGATCCGGCACTCTTATACCAGTACAACTAGAAGCGGAAACTAGGTTGAAGGAAGTCCTATTTGAACAATTAAAATGATTTATTTTTAATTTATTTAAAAAAAAATATATATATATATATATATGAGGAATAAAACTGAAAAGCTTACAGGATCAGGTGGTCTCCCATCCAAGCGCTAACCAGGGTCAAGCCAGCTTAGCTTTCTAAATCAGGCTTGATCCGGCACTCTCATACCAGTACAACTAGAAGTGGAAACTGGGTTGAAGGAAGTCCTATTTGACCAATTAAAATGATTTATTTTTAATTCATTTAAAAAAAAAAAAAAAAAAAAAAAAAAAAAATCTATATGAGGAATAAAACTGAAAAGCTTACAGGATCAGGTGGTCTCCCATCCAAGCGCTACCCAGGGTCAAGCCTGCTTAGCTTTGTAAATCAGGCTTGATCCAGCACTCTCATGCCATTACAACTAGAAGTGGAAACAGGGTTGAAGAAAGTCCTATTTGACCAATTAAAATGATTTATTTTTAATTTATTTAAAAATTAAAAAAAAAAATCTATATGAGGAATAAAACTGAAAAGCTTAAAGGATCAGGTGGTCTCCCATCCAAGCGCTACCCAGGGTCAAGCCTGCTTTGCTTTGTAAATCAGGCTTGATCCAGCACTCTCATGCCATTACAAATAGAAGTGGAAACAGGGTTGAAGAAAGTCCTATTTGACCAATTAAAATGATTTATTTTTAATTTATTAAAAAAAAAATAAAATAAAAATAAAAAAAAAAACTATATGAGGAATAAAACTGAAAAGCTTAAAGGATCAGGTGGTCTCCCATCCAAGCACTACCCAGGGTCAAGCCTGCTTAGCTTTCTGAATCAGGCTTGATCCGGCACTCTCAAACCAGTACAACTAAAAGTGGAAACTGGGTTGAAGGAAGTCCTATTTGACCAATTAAAATGATTTATTTTTAATTCATTTAAAAAAAAAAAAAAAAACTATATGAGGAATAAAACTGAAAAGCTTAAAGGATCAGGTGATCTCCCATCCAAGCACTACCCAGGGTCAAGCCTGCTTAGCTTTCTAAATCAGGCGTGATCCGGCACTCTCATACCAGTACAACTAGAAGTGGAAACTGGGTTGAAGGAAGTCCTATTTGACCAATTAAAATGATTTATTTTTTATTTAAAAAAAAAAAAAAACCTATATGAGGAATAAAACTGAAAAGCTTACAGGATCAGGTGGTCTCCCATCCAAGCGCTACCCAGGGTCAAGCCTGCTTAGCTTTCTAAATCAGGCTTGATCCAGCACTCTCATATCAGTACAACTAGAAGTGGAAACTGGGTTGAAGGAAGTCCTATTTGACCAATTAAAATGATTTATTTTTAATTTATTTAAAAAAAAAAAAAAAAAAAAAAAAAAAAAAAACTATATGAGGAATAAAACTGAAAAGCTTACAGGATCAGGTGGTCTCCCATCCAAGCGCTACCCAGGGTCAAGCCTGCTTGGCTTTCTAAATCAGCCTTGATCCAGCACTCTCATACCAGTACAACTAGAAGTGGAAACTGGGTTGAAGGAAGTCCTATTTGACCAATTAAAATGATTTATTTTTAATTTATTTAAAAAAAAAAAAAAAACTATATGAGGAATAAAACTGAAAAGCTTACAGGATCAGGTGGTCTCCCATCCAAGCACTAACCAGGGTCAAGCCTGCTTAGCTTTCTAAATCAGGCTTGATCCGGCACTCTCATGCCATTACAACCAGAAGTGGAAACTGGGTTGAAGGAAGTCCTATTTGTCCAATTAAAATGATTTATTATTAATTTATTTAAAAAAAAAATAAAAAAATAAAAAAAATAAATAAAAAAAAAACTATATGAGGAATAAAACTGAAAAGCTTACAGGATCAGGTGGTCTCCCATCCAAGCGCTACCCAGGATCAAGCCTGCTTAGCTTTCTAAATCAGGCTTGATCCAGCACTCTCATACCAGTACAACTAGAAGTGGAAACTGGGTTGAAGGAAGTCCTATTTGACCAATTAAAATGATTTATTTTTAATTTATTTAAAAATTAAAAAAAAAAAACAACTATATGAGGAATAAAACTGAAAAGCTGGAAGGATCAGGTGGTCTCCCATCCAAGCACTACCCAGGGTCAAGCCTGCTTAGCTTTCTAAATCAGGCTTGATCCAGCACTCTCATGCCATTACAACTAGAAGTGGAAACAGGGTTGAAGGAAGTCCTATTTGACCAATTAAAATGATTTATTTTTAATTTATTTAAAAATTAAAAAAAAAAAAACTATATGAGGAATAAAACTGAAAAGCTTAAAGGATCAGGTGGTCTCCCATCCAAGCGCTACCCAGGGTCAAGCCTGCTTAGCTTTCTGAATTAGGCTTGATCCGGCACTCTCATACCAGTACAACTAGAAGTGGAAACTAGGTTGAAGGAAGTCCTATTTGACCAATTAAAATGATTTATTTTTAATTTATTAAAAAAAAAAAAAAAAAAAAAAAAAAAAAAAAAAAACTATATGAGGAATAAAACTGAAAAGCTTAAAGGATCAGGTGGTCTCCCATCCAAGCACTACCCAGGGTCAAGCCTGCTTAGCTTTCTAAATCAGGCTTGATCCAGCACTCTCATGCCATTACAACTAGAAGTGGAAACAGGGTTGAAGGAAGTCCTATTTGACCAATTAAAATGATTTATTTTTTATTTATTTAAAAATTAAAAAAAAAAAACTATATGAGGAATAAAACTGAAAAGCTTGAAGGATCAGGTGGTCTCCCATCCAAGCACTACCCAGGGTCAAGCCTGCTTAGCTTTCTAAATCAGGCTTGATCCAGCACTCTCATACCAGTACAACTAGAAGTGGAAACTGGGTTGAAGGAAGTCCTATTTGACCAATTAAAATGATTTATATTTAATTTAAAAAAAAAATATATATATATATATATATATATATATATATATATGAGGAATAAAACTGAAAAGCTTACAGGATCAGGTGGTCTTCCATCCAAGCGCTAAACAGGGCCAAGCCTGCTTAGCTTTCTAAATCAGGCTTGATCCGGCACTCTCATGCCATTACAACTAGAAGTGGAAACTGTGTTGAAGGAAGTCCTATTTGACCAATTAAAATGATGTATTTTTAATTTATTTAAAAATTTAAAAAAAAAAACTATATGAGGAATAAAACTGAAAAGCTTAAAGGATCAGGCGGTCTCCCATCCAAGCACTACCCAGGGTCAAGCCTGCTTAGCTTTCTGAATCAGGCTTGATCCAGCACTCTCATACCAGTACAACTAAAAGTGGAAACTGGGTTGAAGGAAGTCCTATTTGACCAATTAAAATGATTTATTTTTAATTCATTTAAAAAAAAAAAAAAAAAAAAAAAAAAAAAAAAAAAAAAAAACTATATGAGGAATAAAACTGAAAAGCTTAAAGGATCAGGTGGTCTCCCATCCAAGCACTACCCAGGGTCAAGCCTGCTTAGCTTTCTAAATCAGGCTTGATCCGGCACTCTCATACCAGTACAACTAGAAGTGGAAACTGGGTTGAAGGAAGTCCTATTTGACCAATTAAAATGATTTATTTTTTATTTAAAAAAAAAAAAAAAACCTATATGAGGAATAAAACTGAAAAGCTTACAGGATCAGGTGGTCTCCCATCCAAGCGCTACCCAGGGTCAAGCCTGCTTAGCTTTCTAAATCAGGCTTGATCCAGCACTCTCATATCAGTACAACTAGAAGTGGAAACTGGGTTGAAGGAAGTCCTATTTGACCAATTAAAATGATTTATTTTTAATTTATTTAAAAAAAAAAAAAAAAAAAAAAAAACTATATGAGGAATAAAACTGAAAAGCTTACAGGATCAGGTGGTCTCCCATCCAAGCGCTACCCAGGGTCAAGCCTGCTTGGCTTTCTAAATCAGCCTTGATCCAGCACTCTCATACCAGTACAACTAGGAGTGGAAACTGGGTTGAAGGAAGTCCTATTTGACCAATTAAAATGATTTATTTTTAATTTATTTAAAAAAAAAAAAAAAAACTATATGAGGAATAAAACTGAAAAGCTTACAGGATCAGGTGGTCTCCCATCCAAGCACTAACCAGGGTCAAGCCTGCTTAGCTTTCTAAATCAGGCTTGATCCGGCACTCTCATGCCATTACAACCAGAAGTGGAAACTGGGTTGAAGGAAGTCCTATTTGTCCAATTAAAATGATTTATTATTAATTTATTTAAAAAAAAAATAAAAAAATAAAAAAAATAAATAAAAAAAAAACTATATGAGGAATAAAACTGAAAAGCTTACAGGATCAGGTGGTCTCCCATCCAAGCGCTACCCAGGATCAAGCCTGCTTAGCTTTCTAAATCAGGCTTGATCCAGCACTCTCATACCAGTACAACTAGAAGTGGAAACTGGGTTGAAGGAAGTCCTATTTGACCAATTAAAATGATTTATTTTTAATTTATTTAAAAATTAAAAAAAAAAAACAACTATATGAGGAATAAAACTGAAAAGCTGGAAGGATCAGGTGGTCTCCCATACAAGCACTACCCAGGGTCAAGCCTGCTTATCTTTCTAAATCAGGCTTGATCCAGCACTCTCATGCCATTACAACTAGAAGTGGAAACAGGGTTGAAGGAAGTCCTATTTGACCAATTAAAATGATTTATTTTTAATTTATTTAAAAATAAAAAAAAAAACTATATGAGGAATAAAACTGAAAAGCTTAAAGGATCAGGTGGTCTCCCATCCAAGCGCTACCCAGGGTCAAGCCTGCTTAGCTTTCTAAATCAGGCTTGATCCAGCACTCTCATACCAGTACAACTAGAAGTGGAAACTGGGTTGAAGGAAGTCCTATTTGACCAATTAAAATGATTTATTTTTAATTTATTTAAAAAAAAAAAAAAAAAACTATATGAGGAATAAAACTGAAAAGCTTACAGGATCAGGTGGTCTCCCATCCAAGCGCTAACCAGGGTCAAGCCTGCTTAGCTTTCTAAATCAGGCTTGATCCGGCACTCTCACACCAGTACAACTAGAAGTGGAAACTGGGTTGAAGGAAGTCCTATTTGACCAATTAAAATGATTTATTTTTAATTTATTTAAAAATTAAAAAAAAAAAAAAAACTATATGAGGAATAAAACTGAAAAGCTTACAGGATCAGGTGGTCTCCCATCCAAGCGCTACCCAGGGTCAAGCCTGCTTAGCTTTCTAAATCAGGCTTGATCCGGCACTCTCATACCAGTACAACTAGAAGTGGAAACTGGGTTGAAGGAAGTCCTATTTGACCAATTGAAATGATTTAGTTTTAATTTATTTAAAAGAAAAAAACTATATGAGGAATAAAACTGAAAAGCTGGAAGGATCAGGTGGTCTCCCATACAAGCACTACCCAGGGTCAAGCCTGCTTAGCTTTCTAAATCAGGCTTGGTCCAGCACTCTCATACCAGTACAACTAAAAGTGGAAACTGGGTTGAAGGAAGTCCTATTTGACCAATTAAAATGATTTATTTTTAATTTATTTAAAAAAAAAAAAAAAAAACTATATGAGGAATAAAACTGAAAAGCTTAAAGGATCAGGTGGTCTCCCATCCAAGCACTACCCAGGGTCAAGCCTGCTTAGCTTTCTAAATCAGGCTTGATCCGGCACTCTCATACCAGTACAACTAGAAGTGGAAACTGGGTTGAAGGAAGTCCTATTTGACCAATTAAAATGATTTATTTTTAATTTATTTAAAAAAAAAAAAAAAACTATATGAGGAATAAAACTGAAAAGCTTAAAGGATCAGGTGGTCTCCCATCCAAGCACTCTCCAGGGTCAAGCCTGCTTAGCTTTCTGAATCAGGCTTGATCCGGCACTCTCATACCAGTACAACTAGAAGTGGAAACTAGGTTGAAGGAAGTCCTATTTGAACAATTAAAATGATTTATTTTTAATTTATTTAAAAATTAAAAAAAAAATAAATAAATAAATAAATAAAAAAAAAAAAAAACTATATGAGGAATAAAACTGAAAAGCTTACAGGATCAGGTGGTCTCCCATCCAAGCGCTAACCAGGGTCAAGCCTGCTTAGCTTTCTAAATCAGGCTTGATCCGGCACTCTCATGCCATTACAACTAGAAGTGGAAACTGGGTTGAAGGAAGTCCTATTTGACCAATTAAAATGATTTATTATTAATTTATTTTAAAAAAAAAAAAAAAAAAAAAAAAAAAAAAAAACTATATGAGGAATAAAACTGAAAAGCTTAAAGGAGCAGGTGGTCTCCCATCCAAGCACTAACCAGGGTCAAGCCTGCTTAGCTTTCTAAATCAGGCTTGATCCGGCACTCTCATGCCAGTACAACTAGAAGTGGAAACTGGATTGAAGGAAGTCCTATTTGACCAATTAAAATGATTTATTTTTAATTCATGTAAAAAAATAAAATAAAATAAAAAAAAAAAAATCTATATGAGGAATAAAACTGAAAAGCTTACAGGATCAGGTGGTCTCCCATCCAAGCACTACCGAGGGTCAAGCCTGCTTAGCTTTCTGAATCAGGCTTGATCCGGCACTCTCATACCAGAACAACTAGAAGTGGAAACTGGGTTGAAGGAAGTCCTATTTGACCAATTAAAATGATTTATTTTTAATTTATTTAAAAAAAAAAAAAAAAAAACTATATGAGGAATAAAACTGAAAAGCTTAAAGGATCAGGCGGTCTCCCATCCAAGCACTACTCAGGGTCAAGCCTGCTTAGCTTTCTGAATTAGGCTTGATCCGGCACTCTCATACCAGTACAACTAGAAGTGGAAACTAGGTTGAAGAAAGTCCTATTTGACCAATTAAAATGATTTATTTTTAATTTATTAATTAAAAAAAAAAAAAAAAAAAAAAAAAAAAACTATATGAGGAATAAAACTGAAAAGATTAAAGGATCAGGTGGTCTCCCATCCAAGCACTACCCAGGGTCAAGCCTGCTTAGCTTTCTAAATCAGCCTTGATCCAGCACTCTCATGCCATTACAACTAGAAGTGGAAACAGGGTTGAAGGAAGTCCTATTTGACCAATTAAAATGATTTATTTTTTATTTATTTAAAAATTAAAAAAAAAAAACTATATGAGGAATAAAACTGAAAAGCTTGAAGGATCAGGTGGTCTCCCATCCAAGCACTACCCAGGGTCAAGCCTGCTTAGCTTTCTGAATCAGGCTTGATCCAGCACTCTCATACCAGTACAACTAGAAGTGGAAACAGGGTTGAAGGAAGTCCTATTTGACCAATTAAAATGATTTATTTTTAATTTATTTAAAAAAAAAAAAAAAAACTATATGAGGAATAAAACTGAAAAGCTTACAGGATCAGGTGGTCTCCCATCCAAGCGCTAACCAGGGCCAAGCATGCTTAGCTTTCTAAATCAAGCTTGATCCGGCACTCTCATACCAGTACAACTAGAAGTGGAAACTGGATTGAAGGAAGTCCTATTTGACCAATTAAAATGATTTATTTTTAATTCATGTAAAAAAAAAAAATAAAATAAAAAAAAAAAAATCTATATGAGGAATAAAACTGAAAAGCTTACAGGATCAGGTGGTCTCCCATCCAAGCACTACCGAGGGTCAAGCCTGCTTAGCTTTCTGAATCAGGCTTGATCCGGCACTCTCATACCAGAACAACTAGAAGTGGAAACTGGGTTGAAGGAAGTCCTATTTGACCAATTAAAATGATTTATTTTTAATTTATTTAAAAAAAAAAAAAAAAAACTATATGAGGAATAAAACTGAAAAGCTTAAAGGATCAGGCGGTCTCCCATCCAAGCACTACTCAGGGTCAAGCCTGCTTAGCTTTCTGAATTAGGCTTGATCCGGCACTCTCATACCAGTACAACTAGAAGTGGAAACTAGGTTGAAGGAAGTCCTATTTGACCAATTAAAATGATTTATTTTTAATTTATTAAAAAAAAAAAAAAAAAAAAAAAAAAAACTATATGAGGAATAAAACTGAAAAGATTAAAGGATCAGGTGGTCTCCCATCCAAGCACTACCCAGGGTCAAGCCTGCTTAGCTTTCTAAATCAGCCTTGATCCAGCACTCTCATGCCATTACAACTAGAAGTGTAAACAGGGTTGAAGGAAGTCCTATTTGACCAATTAAAATGATTTATTATTAATTTATTTAAAAAAAAAAAAAAAAAAAAAAAAAAAAAAAAAAAACTATATGAGGAATAAAACTGAAAAGCTTAAAGGAGCAGGTGGTCTCCCATCCAAGCACTAACCAGGGTCAAGCCTGCTTAGCTTTCTAAATCAGGCTTGATCCGGCACTCTCATGCCAGTACAACTAGAAGTGGAAACTGGATTTAAGGAAGTCCTATTTGACCAATTAAAATGATTTATTTTTAATTCATGTAAAAAAAAAAAATAAAATAAAAAAAAAAAAATCTATATGAGGAATAAAACTGAAAAGCTTACAGGATCAGGTGGTCTCCCATCCAAGCACTACCGAGGGTCAAGCCTGCTTAGCTTTCTGAATCAGGCTTGATCCGGCACTCTCATACCAGAACAACTAGAAGTGGAAACTGGGTTGAAGGAAGTCCTATTTGACCAATTAAAATGATTTATTTTTAATTTATTTAAAAAAAAAAAAAAAAAAACTATATGAGGAATAAAACTGAAAAGCTTAAAGGATCAGGCGGTCTCCCATCCAAGCACTACTCAGGGTCAAGCCTGCTTAGCTTTCTGAATTAGGCTTGATCCGGCACTCTCATACCAGTACAACTAGAAGTGGAAACTAGGTTGAAGAAAGTCCTATTTGACCAATTAAAATGATTTATTTTTAATTTATTAATTAAAAAAAAAAAAAAAAAAAAAAAAAAAAAACTATATGAGGAATAAAACTGAAAAGATTAAAGGATCAGGTGGTCTCCCATCCAAGCACTACCCAGGGTCAAGCCTGCTTAGCTTTCTAAATCAGCCTTGATCCAGCACTCTCATGCCATTACAACTAGAAGTGGAAACAGGGTTGAAGGAAGTCCTATTTGACCAATTAAAATGATTTATTTTTTATTTATTTAAAAATAAAAAAAAAAAAACTATATGAGGAATAAAACTGAAAAGCTTGAAGGATCAGGTGGTCTCCCATCCAAGCACTACCCAGGGTCAAGCCTGCTTAGCTTTCTGAATCAGGCTTGATCCAGCACTCTCATACCAGTACAACTAGAAGTGGAAACAGGGTTGAAGGAAGTCCTATTTGACCAATTAAAATGATTTATTTTTAATTTATTTAAAAAAAAAAAAAAAAACTATATGAGGAATAAAACTGAAAAGCTTACAGGATCAGGTGGTCTCCCATCCAAGCGCTAACCAGGGCCAAGCATGCTTAGCTTTCTAAATCAAGCTTGATCCGGCACTCTCATACCAGTACAACTAGAAGTGGAAACTGGATTGAAGGAAGTCCTATTTGACCAATTAAAATGATTTATTTTTAATTCATGTAAAAAAAAAAAATAAAATAAAAAAAAAAAAATCTATATGAGGAATAAAACTGAAAAGCTTACAGGATCAGGTGGTCTCCCATCCAAGCACTACCGAGGGTCAAGCCTGCTTAGCTTTCTGAATCAGGCTTGATCCGGCACTCTCATACCAGAACAACTAGAAGTGGAAACTGGGTTGAAGGAAGTCCTATTTGACCAATTAAAATGATTTATTTTTAATTTATTTAAAAAAAAAAAAAAAAAACTATATGAGGAATAAAACTGAAAAGCTTAAAGGATCAGGCGGTCTCCCATCCAAGCACTACTCAGGGTCAAGCCTGCTTAGCTTTCTGAATTAGGCTTGATCCGGCACTCTCATACCAGTACAACTAGAAGTGGAAACTAGGTTGAAGGAAGTCCTATTTGACCAATTAAAATGATTTATTTTTAATTTATTAATTAAAAAAAAAAAAAAAAAAAAAAAAAAAAAAAAACTATATGAGGAATAAAACTGAAAAGATTAAAGGATCAGGTGGTCTCCCATCCAAGCACTACCCAGGGTCAAGCCTGCTTAGCTTTCTAAATCAGCCTTGATCCAGCACTCTCATGCCATTACAACTAGAAGTGTAAACAGGGTTGAAGGAAGTCCTATTTGACCAATTAAAATGATTTATTTTTTATTTATTTAAAAATAATAAAAAAAAAACTATATGAGGAATAAAACTGAAAAGCTTGAAAGATCAGGTGGTCTCCCATCCAAGCACTACCCAGGGTCAAGCCTGCTTAGCTTTCTGAATCAGGCTTGATCCAGCACTCTCATACCAGTACAACTAGAAGTGGAAACAGGGTTGAAGGAAGTCCTATTTGACCAATTAAAATGATTTATTTTTAATTTATTTAAAAAAAAAAAAAAAAACTATATGAGGAATAAAACTGAAAAGCTTACAGGATCAGGTGGTCTCCCATCCAAGCGCTAACCAGGGCCAAGCATGCTTAGCTTTCTAAATCAGGCTTGATCCGGCACTCTCATGCCATTACAACTAGAAGTGGAAACTGGGTTGAAGGAAGTCCTATTTGACCAATTAAAATGATTTATTATTAATTTATTTAAAAAAAAAAAAAAAAAACTATATGAGGAATGAAACTGAAAAGCTTAAAGGAGCAGGTGGTCTCCCATCCAAGCACTACCCAGGGTCAAGCCTGCTTAGCTTTCTAAATCAGGCTTGATCCAGCACTCTCATACCAGTACAACTAGAAGTGGAAACTGGGTTGAAGGAAGTCCTATTTGACCAATTAAAATGATTTATTTTTTTGGTTTCAGAAGATCACGACCTTTATTTATCATGCAATAACGGTCGGGGGAGACTGCAGAATCGCAACACTGTCCCGTCGGCTCGCCACTTATATAGTCAACCAGGACAAAAGAATTCATTCTACATGCAACGATGTCATCCTAAACATCTGGGGTTCTTCAAGCTTCCCCAGTCTAGGGGCCTCAATGTATATATCAGACTGTTTATGCAAGCAGAATCTCAGGCCTATACGTGCAGCTTCGCACACACATTTCTGAGTACTTTCCTATGGGCTACCATTTATTCCTTAAAAGGAAGTAAAGTTACATAAAACCAAATAAAATCAAATAACATTTACTTCCATATCCCCCCCTCTGGGGCTTATAAGTCCCATATCACTGGTTATCTAGAGTGCAAATCCATGTGCTAGCCCCTCTTACACTAGCTAGTGATTAATTTAAATCACTGGACTTTTATCAATGACCAACCCATGTATTTGTACTCTAGCGAAGATCGAGCCAAACTTCTCCGCCCTCATTTGACTAGGACAGAGTAAAAGACTTGACCTCCTTTACCTTATACAGCACTTTCCATAACACAATAACATGACATGCATAAATGAGTAATACAGTGATTTCCTAGGATTACATTAAGCTAAATAACCTGGATAACATATATGTATAGTTTAAACTGATCCATGCATAATACAGTACAATTTTAAAAGCAAATATAATTTCAAACAGCTGTGTCCTAATATATGGATCTTCAACCCAGATACTTTGCGCATCGTAGAGGGTCGCCTTTTGGGGAGAGGCCTGGCCAGTGCTTTCACCCAAGGCATGGCTCATCGTTAATCATCTTCTTCGTCCTCGTCCGAGGTGCCTGAATCTTCTTCTGATTCTTGTGAATCACAGTCAGGGTCATAAATGTCTTTGTCATTGGTTAAGGGTATTTTTTCATCTTGCCATTTTAATACTTCCATTTGTTGAACTGTAGCTTTTATGACCAAAGATTTTAATATAGGAAGCACACAACAGAACAACAATCCTCCTATTAATATAGCAAATCCCAAAAACATACCAAATTTAGCAAACCATGCTCCCCAAGCTCCCAGTTTTAGATCTAACCAGTCCCATATTTTACTATCTCTCCCAGCATTATCAGTTACTTCCCGTCTCAGATTTTTTAGTTGGTTCATGGCTTTAGTAAAACTTCCCTCGGGTGCTGTGTTATTAGGAATATATGTACAACATTGATCACCAAACAGAATGCATACACCTCCTTTTTCAGCTAATAACCAATTTAATGCTTGTCTATTTTGCCAGGTCATTGTACTAGTAGCTACTAATTGTTTTCCTAAAGCAGCCAAAGCATCCTCGGTATAATTAATAAATCTCTGTTGATTGTAGTAAATATAGTTAATCCATTCAGCATTTTTATTAGGTGTTATCCATAAAAAAATAGACTCAAATCCAGATTTTACCTCATCTCTGGCTTTAAATTCATTAGGTATACCCCTGGGTTGGCCTACTGAATCTATGTACACGTTGGGATCTGCCTGATAAGCCCTTCTCATTCTATGATGGTCTTTTGAGTTACGCTGTACAGGCTGGTCTATATTCCAGCCCGCTATTGACATTTCTTGAAGCATCCGGATTCTAGCACAGATTCCTCTCCAACTTTTTGGTAATGTTGCCCTCAATAATGTTCCTCCACAAAGCCAGAAAAAATCAGCTACTGGTATTGATTGGTCATCATAACGGAACTTTAAAGGAAACAATAATGTTTGATTCATGCAGTTATGTGTTATAGTTATATTACCCTGCACTGTGACTGTTGCATGAAGTATAGTTTTCTTATGAACGTCCATTCGTGTAAAAGAGCCAGTGTCCAGATGCCACATTATCATACAATTACCTTGAAATTCTCCCACACTGTTATTTCCCACTGTTTTATTGAAACATTCATACTCAAGGGTATAATCTATTTCATACTCAGAGGGGATTTCTATCTTTTTTTCCTCAATTCTTACATCTAGCTGTTGGCACCATTCCCCCCATTCAGGTGTATGGAAATTATTAAAGTAATCTGGACTACTCAATATTGCTAAACATTCAGCTGGACACAGAGGTCTTCGGAAGACATGTAGATGACAAAACTGTTGGGTAAATTTTGCACAATGTCTAAAGTCATATGGATTGGGTACCACTATAACCTTTTCTAATGGTGATGGAGTACAAACCAAACAACTAGTTATTCTATTTTCCTGGGCTGTGTAGGCAGCCCATTTATACCATTCATTACTTTGTGCCATGCTTAAGAGTTTTTCCTTTTTCCTGCCCATAGATTGATAACTAAGAACCTTTTGACCAGCATTTACTTGCTGTAAGGTTAATTCTTGGGAAGTCTGGTTGGATCTTGGTGGAGGTGAGCTGACCACAGCTTGATTTAATACCTGGAAAATAATGATCATTAGGTAGGCTGCCCACTCTATTTTCCCCATTTTTCTTCTTTATTTCCTCCACCCCGTTACCCAGATTTCAAAACTCTATACTTTATCACTGTCAGGTGGTGGGTCTTCTTCTTCTTCTTCTGCACTCTTTCCCTTACTTACTTTAGGGATTCTTGTGCAATGGTTTAAGTGATACCAGGTGGTTTTGCCTTCCACTTGGACTGCTGTAGGGGTGGCTGCTACGACCTTGTATGGCCCCTCCCTTCTGGGTTCGTGCCACTTCCTCCTGAACACACGCAGATAGACCTGGTCTCCTGGAGTGATGGGACACGGCGCGTCTTTCTCTTCCTCCGGCTCCTTGCTTTTTTCCTGCACATAAATGGCTTTATGTATGGCAGTTAGTTTCTTTATATATGATCTGAGTTCCAGTTGTAATTGTTCTAGAGGTGGGCCTTTATAGGGCCCTCTACAGAATGGCACAGGCATGGGTCGACCCGTAAGCATTTCATGCGGGGTTAGATGGGTATTTCTGTTAATTTGCATGCGATAACTCATTAGTGCAAGAGGTAAAGCATCAACCCAGTTAAGTTTAGCTTTGAGTGTTCCATTTATTCTCTCTACCATACCTTGAGACTGCGGATGATAGACACACCCAAATCTTTGCTTTATTCTCAACTGTTGTAATACCTGCTTTACCGTTTTCTGAATGAACGCGGATCCGTTGTCTGAACTGATTTCTGATGGAATTCCAAACCTAGGTATCACCTCTCTTGTGAGGAATTTCACAACTGTTCCTGCCCCTTCATCAGCAGATGGCATTGCTTCTACCCATCTACTAAATCTGTCAATTACTACAAGCATGTATCTCTTGCCTCGAACACACTTTATCATATCCACATAATCCATAACCAAATGCTTAAAAGGTCCCTCTGGTACCGGTATATGGCCAATAGGTGTCGCTGTTCCTTTTCTAACGTTATGCTTAGCACATATCTCACATGAAGCTAGAAACTCATCAACCATAGCATGCAGATATGGAGACCAATATCCTTGTTGCTTGATTTTCCTCACAACCTCTCCTCTAGCACAATGATCAAATCCATGAGCATCTGAAATCAAAATGTTCAACAACGCTGTAGGAGCTATGATCAGACCTTCATGTGAACGCCAAATACTCTGTGCATCCTTCTGAGCTCCCCTCTGGAGCCACATAGAATGCTCATACGGTCCTGCTTGCTGTTGAATCCGAATAATATCCTCCAACTGAGGCTGCGGTTCTATAAGGACTATTGGCACTTGTACAGCTAGTTGACACTTAGATGCTTGCTTTGCTTCTAAGTCTGCTATGTTGTTACCCTTAGTGATATAATCATTTCCCTTTTTATGGGCCTGACATTTAATGATAGCCAATCTTTTTGGTAGCATCATAGCAGACATTAGCTTACTTATTTGCTCAGCATGCTGAATGGGAGTTCCATCGCTTCTTTTAAACCCTCTTTGTTTCCACACTGCTCCAAACAGATGACATACACCATGCGAATAGGCTGAATCTGTAAAAATATTTGCCACTAGTCCTTTGGCTAATTGGCAAGCGGCGGTGAGTGCTTTTAGCTCGGCTAACTGAGCCGAACACGGTTGTGAACAGTGCTGAGACAAAATAGGTTTAAAATCTTCTCCATCCTTCATTACTACTGAATACCCCGTGTGACTTCCTACATGGTCTCTAAAGCTAGATCCATCAACGAAGTAAGTGACTTCTGCGTCAGCTATAGGTTTAGACTCAAGATCAGGCCGTAACCTGGTAAATGACAATGAATTCGCCACACAATCATGAGCTACTCCTTCAAAAGTTAAAGGAATCAATTCAGCTGGATTAACTGTGTCACACCTCTTTATAGTAATGTCAGGATATGTGAGCAGTGAAGAATATGCTAGAATGCGAGCTTGAGTAAGAACAAATTTCCCTTGTTCTATTAATTCTACCACCTTATGATGTGTGTAAATAGTTACTGGGTAACCCATAGTCAAAGTGGATGCTTTGTCATATGCATAATGTACTGCTGCAAGACCCTGTTGGTAGCAAGGAGGATAACCTTGTGCTACATTATCTAGCTTAGTGCTGTAATAAGCTAGGGGCTGTTTCCTCCTACCACTGCAGGTTTCCTGCATCAACACAGCTGAGGCATATCCATCAGCTCGGTTAGCCACATACAGATAGAACGGTTTGGTATAATCAGGTATACCTAAGGTAGGTGCTGTCTGCATTTCTTTTTTGATGGATTCGAAAGCTAACAATGCATCTGTGTTCCACTTTAAGGGAGCACTTAGATTTTGCACTCCTTCGTCTTTCATTATCTCCCTCAGTGGAGCTGTTTTTACTGCATACTCCTCAATCCAGTCAGCACTGAAACCTGTTAAGCCTAGGAAGGTCATCAACTGTTTAACTGTTTGTGGTAACGGTGCTTTACTTATGCCTTCTAACTGGGTAGGCGCTATGGCTATTGAACCATGAGAAATTTGCCGCCCTAAATATTCAACTTGGGGTTTGCAGTATTGCAACTTAGCTTTAGACACTTTATGACCTCCCTGTGCAAGCTTGTTGAGTACTTTAATGGAATCTCTATGGCATGCTTCTAAAGAGGATGAGCAGATTACGAGATCATCCATATATTGCAGCAGGTTACTCTCCATTATTAAATCTGATAAATCAGCTTTTAACACCTGATTAAAGATATTTGGTGAGTGTTTGAACCCTTGAGCCATCCTGCAATATGTATATTGTTTACCCGCATATGTAAACGCAAACAAATACCTACTCTCTTCCGCCACCGGAATACTGAAAAAAGCTGAACAAAGATCAATCACAGTAAAGTACTTGGCATCGGGGGGGACGTTAGTCAGCAGTGTGTGTGGATTTGGAACATCAGCTGGGTAATCTTCAGTTATATTATTAATTGCACGCAAATCATGCACAAGACGCCATTTATTTGTACCTGGCTTGATCACCGGGAAAATTGGAGTATTACAACAACTCGTTGTCTCTTCTAGCACAGATGCTTTTACAAGGCCTTCAATAGTGTTTTTTATGCCAGCTTCTGCCTCAGGTCGCAAAGGATATTGTCTTATCCTGGGCAGTTTTACATTTGGTTTAAGTTGTACTTGAATTGGGCTGGCTGACTTAATTAGACCTACATCTGTATCATGCCGAGACCATAATTCAGGTTGGACCTGATTTTCCATGTCCCTATACAATTCTTCCTCGGCAGTGTCAGTTACTTCAGAGGCTGATGTCATTTGGGGTGGTGAGTTGCTGCTAATTACTACTTCCTGAGGAGTACCAATCAAGTTATTACCACACAAGATTTTCATATAGTTTTTATCTACAGAATGAAAAATCAATGGATTTATGGTTGATTCCCACTGGACCTCTTTAGCTTTTTTCATCATTGGTCCTAAGTCCTTTGAGCTGTAGTTTTTTCCTACATACAACGTCACATGAGGAACAGAATCAGTTACATTAAACCACCTTTTTACAAAATCACACTCATCTACACTGATAGCTGCTCCTTGCTGGCCTATGATGATGTACTGTGTGATTAACTCAACCTTGTTCTCTCTTGTCTCTTTCTGCCATGTCTGTTCTAAGTCAGTGTCTTTAGCTGGGTCATAAATCATTGTGCAGTGGAAAGCCGAACAAGGCAGTTGTGCTTCAGGAATTTGTGCTTTAATAAACTTTCCCCATTTATGGATTATTGGACTAACGTCTTTTTCCAGCTGTCCTACCCAATACACATTTGCTTGTGGCTCAAGCATTACCATTTGATTTTTAATACCTTTCATGTCAACATACACACCCTCTGGGGAACACAATATTTGCAGTCCTAATTTACATAAAGCATCTCTTCCTAATAAATTTACCGGTGTCTGACTTGAAACTAATACAGGTAGGGTCACACTTTTGTTGTTAGTTTGTAGACGGACTGGAGCGGTCATAGGAATTAACTGCTTTTTTCCCGAGAATCCTACTGTCTTGGCAAATTTTCCAGACATGGGGAGATGTGAGGCATGACTTAAGTTTAAGCATGTATAAACCGCTCCTGTATCAATTAACATGGGTGTACTTTTACCGTCTACCTCAATGTGTAACATGGGTTCTTGTTCTGCACTAGTTGTTAAAATAGGTAACTGATTCTCCCCTGTAGGATTCTCTGGGCACCCCTAATATCCCAGCTTTGGACCCCCCCATGGGTTTACTGGGCCTTGAACTTGATCTCGAGGAGGCTGTTGCCACCCCCCTCCCACCGCATTCCTTTGGGCTTGAGGCCATGGGTGGGAAAGGCAGTGTGATCTGTTGTGTCCAGCTTGTCCACACCCCCAACATACGCCTGGGGGAAAGCTAGACTGAGGGTTCCTTTGTCCTCTCTGTTGTTGATTGGCTCTCCACTCCCTCGGCCCTGGCTTTTGAGTAAACACGTTAATGACAGGCGCAGGCATCTGGTTTGAGTTTGGAGAGAATGCGGCTGGTGCTGTCATCGCAGTAACTGCCGCTGGCTGGACTGTGGATGATGGATTGCTTGGGGCCCTCACGGACATTTGCTCTGCTTCCTCTGTTCTTAGAGTAGCTTGGACTTTTCTCTTGTTTTTCTTTGTTAGTTCTTCAAGCTGTAACTGAGCCAGTTTTCTTTGCAGTTCTTTTTCTTGAGCTCTCAACTTCTGCTCATTTTTTCTATACTGTTCAACAGCATGTGTGACGTGATCACAGAATTCTTTGTGTGATTTAGAGGTTAAGCCGACCACATCTTCCAGTTTACTTTTTACTGGTTGAGGCATGGCATTTACTATGGTTTGTCTGAACAGCGTAGACAACAGTGCATCTCCTTCTGGATCACTTTCAGTCTCTTGCTTCCATCTCTTTAGCTGCTTCTGGATGTACAGAGTTGGATTCTCTGTTTCTTCCAACTCATCCCCCTTTAAAGCTTTTGGGTCCACTCTAGTTGGATATTCAGTACGCAAAGCTTGCCACACAGAAGGACGATAAGCATCAAACACAGTCCCATCCATATGGTATGTATCTATGGCCTCGCTCAGGTCAGAAGCCTGGAGGATCTCCTCCAATTTCCCTCCGCCTAAAATCTTTGCCAACAGAGCTTTTATGTCCCCCACCGACAACAGCTTGCCTGAGGTCTCCTCTTCTAAGACCTTAATCCATTTCCCTGCACCCTCGTGAATGTTAGGGAGGCGGTTGACAAGCCCCTCGAGATCCTGAGTTGCCCACGGTACATATTGTCCCCGTGCACCTTTAATTAAGATTGGAAATTGTGGAGCTAGGTCCCTGAGTCTCCCTGTGTCCCTTCCCAGTTTCCAACTACCTATGTTAACTGACAAATCCTCTTCACCCCCTTCCTCTCCACTGCACAAGGGCCCACGCCCAGTCCTTAATGTTGTATCTAACTGTATCTGACTTTTTACGGGTGTTTTAGCACTCCTGTCTGTTCTCTCTCCACTTGCTTGCACCTCTTCCCATTCTTCTAACTTATCTTCCTTCCCATACAACCTTTTCACTCTCTGTAGATCTGCCCTTACTTCCTTGTAACAATCTAATGGTGTGCTTTCTTCTCTATCCGTTTTCCTTTCCTGCCTCTTTCTTGACTTCACACACGTATCTCTGTAGTCTCCGTCTAAATCTACATGACCTTCCATTTGCATCTCACCCGACACTTCCACCACGCCTTTAAGCATGGGGAACTGTCCTTCAGTCTGCACATATGGGGGAGGGGTGACTAAAATGTCCCCTCCATTACTCTGGGCCTCACTTCCTGATTTTTTAGATTTTTTCCTAGCTTGCTTTTTCTGTTTTACTACTTCCTCCCCCTCCTTCTTAAACAACGCTAGGATCTCTCTCTCCTGCTGTCTTTTCGACTCTCTCTGTACACGCTTTTTCTCTCTTGATGTCGTTTTATAATTTCTGATCAAAACTTCCATCTCCGAACACAGTGTCACATCAAATGACCCTCCCTTTGGCCATTTAGTAAACAGATCTTTAGTCCGCTTTTGCCATTTATTAGAGACCTTAGTTATGAGATCTGCACACAAAGGATGTTTCAGCACTAATATCTCCTCTGGAGAGGCTGCCATTATGCTTTATAACCTACTTCACCACAACTTAGTCGTAGTTAACTTGTGCCTATGCACTTATTTTAATGAATAAACTTTTACTTACAACAACACCCAATATTGTATACTGCCAGAAATATCCACCTTCCTTAACAAGCTTTTAAATGATAATCCCTTCTTAATGTACAATATTGCCAAAATCACAGTATATTTTATACACAGTAACCGAGTAATTGCACAGTATTAATATAGGGTTTAAAGACACTCACCACTTCAAACTTTTTATTTATTTATTTATTTATTTATTTATTTATTCAGTCATAGGCTTAAGCATTCATACTTTATCCCTTTTTTCCTGGAAAATAGGGCTTATTCTTTACATACATGTCCCCTTTACTAATTGGGGCTCATTAATACACTCACACGTGTCCCTTTTATTGAGTGATGTTTAACTATTTAACTCTTTATTTAGTTATTAAACTAATAAGGGCTCATACACACACACACGACTCCGGTCTGGCAACAAGCTGCCCCCCCCTCTGAGGGTTGTACACACAATTCCCTCGGGAGGTCCAGGCCTGTTTACTCGACACGAAGCTTATGACTTCACTCAACCAGCCTCTCTCTCTCTCTCTCTCTCTCTCAGGCACACTCAGGCACACATAGAGCTCTCACACACTCAAACAGTAATAGACAGACACAACATCAATTAGGCCCAAACAATTGCAATTGCATTCAACTTAATGGCACAAAATAGTGCTCCTCATAGAAAGTTATGACACAATGCTTATGATGTACACCCGTACATTCCGCATAGGAAAAGATATCAATAAATGCCACAAAACCCCATACAATACAAATTTTAGGTGGCTACAAAATGCTTACGACACCAAAGTGTTCCTCATACAAAAGGGTATTATTTTATTAATTGTTGCGTATCCTCACACAAACAATATTACTAATTAAGCGCAACTCCGTATTAACCTGCTTTCCCCTATTGCCATCCAATCAAGGCCCACTTGACAATAAGGACAAATTAATATCAAGACTATCTACCTTTTATATTGCCCTCTTAGCAACTTAAATAGATACTCAAATGCGCTCTCTCATACCACCTGTTATTGCTGCCATCAATCAATGCCCTCTTGACAACAAAACAGACAAATGCAATGCTTATTTTATCAATTTACTATCAGTACAACAGTTAGTAAGCTGATGCATGCATTTCTTTCTGGAACCAAAGCCCATGTAGAGACTACTTAATTTGGAGAGGTCTTTATCAGGTGTCCTTACCACCACGGGTTATCCCAGCAAACAACACAAACTAAGTATATAAGCAAAAGTTGCTTACCTTTTTAGGTGGCCACCTGTTTGTGCTGCCCGCCAAGGATGCCCACGGTGACCAGCCACACCTTTGCCCCTTCACCACCCTGCTCGCAGCGCCAAGATGTTGTGGAAATTGATTGAAGACCCAGGCTTTGGTTTCAGAAGATCACGACCTTTATTTATCATGCAATAACGGCCGGGGGAGACTGCAGAATCGCAACACTGTCCCGTCGGCTCGCCACTTATATAGTCAACCAGGACAAAAGAATTCATTCTACATGCAACGATGTCATCCTAAACATCTGGGGTTCTTCAAGCTTCCCCAGTCTAGGGGCCTCAATGTATATATCAGACTGTTTATGCAAGCAGAATCTCAGGCCTATACGTGCAGCTTCGCACACACATTTCTGAGTACTTTCCTATGGGCTACCATTTATTCCTTAAAAGGAAGTAAAGTTACATAAAACCAAATAAAATCAAATAAAATTTACTTCCATAAAAGCTTACAGGATCAGGTGGTCTCCCATCCAAGCGCTACCCAGGGTCAAGCCTGCTTAGCTTTCTAAATCAGCCTTGATCCAGCACTCTCATGCCATTACAACTAGAAGTGGAAACAGGGTTGAAGGAAGTCCTATTTGACCAATTAAAATGATTTATTTTTAATTTATTTAAAAATTAAAAATATATATATATATATGAGGAATAAAACTGAAAAGCTTAAAGGATCAGGTGGTCTCCCATCCAAGCACTACCCAGGGTCAAGCCTGCTTAGCTTTCTGAATCAGGCTTGATCCGGCACTCTCATACCAGTACAACTAGAAGTGGAAACTGGGTTGAAGGAAGTCCTATTTGACCAATTAAAATGATTTATTTTTAATTTATTTAAAAAAAAAAAAAAAACTATATGAGGAATAAAACTGAAAAGCTTACAGGATCAGGTGGTCTCCCATCCAAGCGCTAAACAGGGCCAAGCCTGCTTAGCTTTCTAAATCAGGCTTGATCCAGCACTCTCATGCCATTACAACTAGAAGTGGAAACTGGGTTGAAGGAAGTCCTATTTGACCAATTAAAATGATTTATTATTAATTTATTTAAAAAAAAAAAAAAAAAAAAACTATATGAGGAATAAAACTGAAAAGCTTAAAGGAGCAGGTGGTCTCCCATCCAAGCACTACCGAGGGTCAAGCCTGCTTAGCTTTCTGAATCAGGCTTGATCCGGCACTCTCATACCAGTACAACTAGAAGTGGAAACTGGGTTGAAGGAAGTCCTATTTGACCAATTAAAATGATTTATTATTAATTTATTTAAAAAAAAAAATAAATAAAAAAAAACCTATATGAGGAATAAAACTGAAAAGCTTACAGGATCAGGTGGTCTCCCATCCAAGCGCTACCCAGGGTCAAGCCTGCTTAGCTTTCTAAATCAGCCTTGATCCAGCACTCTCATGCCATTACAACTAGAAGTGGAGACTAGGTTGAAGGAAGTCCTATTTGACCAATTAAAATGATTTATTTTTAATTTATTTAAAAATTTAAAAAAATATATATATATGAGGAATAAAACTGAAAAGCTTAAAGGATCAGGTGGTCTCCCGTCCAAGCACTACTCAGGGTCAAGCCTGCTTAGCTTTCTGAATTAGGCTTGATCCGGCACTCTCATACCAGTACAACTAGAAGTGGAAACTAGGTTGAAGGAAGTCCTATTTGACCAATTAAAATGATTTATTTTTAATTTATTTAAAAAAAAAAAAAAAAAAAAAAAAAACTATATGAGGAATAAAACTGAAAAGCTTAAAGGATCAGGTGGTCTCCCATCCAAGCACTACCCAGGGTCAAGCCTGCTTAGCTTTCTAAATCAGGCTTGATCCGGCACTCTCATACCAGTACAACTAGAAGTGGAAACTGGGTTGAAGGAAGTCCTATTTGACCAATTAAAATGATTTATTTTTAATTTATTAAAAAAAAAAAAAAAAACTATATGAGGAATAAAACTGAAAAGCTTAAAGGATCAGGTGGTCTCCCATCCAAGCACTACCCAGGGTCAAGCCTGCTTAGCTTTCTGAATCAGGCTTGATTCGGCACTCTCATACCAGTACAACTAGAAGTGGAAACTGGGTTGAAGGAAGTCCTATTTGACCAATTAAAATGATTTATTATTAATTTATTAAAAAAAAAAAAAAAAAAAAAAAAAAAAAAAAAAACTATATGAGGAATAAAACTGAAAAGCTTAAAGGAGCAGGTGGTCTCCCATCCAAGCACTACCCAGGGTCAAGCCTGCTTAGCTTTCTAAATCAGCCTTGATCCAGCACTCTCATACCAGTACAACTAGAAGTGGAAACTGGGTTGAAGGAAGTCCTATTTGACCAATTAAAATGATTTATTTTTAATTTATTTAAAAAAATAAAAATAAAAAAACAACCTATATGATTAATAAAACTGAAAAGCTTACAGGATCAGGTGGTCTCCCATCCAAGCACTACCCAGGGTCAAGCCTGCTTAGCTTTTTAAATCAGGATTGGTCCGGCACTCTCATACCAGTACAACTAGAAGTGGAAACTGGGTTGAAGGAAGTCCTATTTGACCAATTAAAATGATTTATTTTTAATTTATTTAAAAAAAAAAAAAAAAAAAAAAAAAAAAAAAAAACTATATGAGGAATAAAACTGAAAAGCTTAAAGGATCAGGTGGTCTCCCATCCAAGCACTACCCAGGGTCAAGCCTGCTTAGCTTTCTAAATCAGGCTTGATCCGGCACTCTCACACCAGTACAACTAGAAGTGGAAACTGGGTTGAAGGAAGTCCTATTTGACCAATTAAAATGATTTATTTTTAATTTATTTTATTTAAAAAAAAAAAACAAAAAAAAAAAAAAAAAAACTATATGAGGAATAAAACTGAAAAGCTTACAGGATCAGGTGGTCTCCCATCCAAGCGCTACCCAGGGTTAAGCCTGCTTAGCTTTCTGAATTAGGCTTGATCCAGCACTCTCACGCCATTACAACTAGAAGTGGAAACTGGCTTGAAGGAAGTCCTATTTGACCAATTAAAATGATTTATTTTTAATTTATTTAAAAATTAAAAAAAAAAAAAACTATATGAGGAATAAAACTGAAAAGCTTAAAAGATCAGGTGGTCTCCCATCCACGCGCTACCCAGGGTCAAGCCTGCTTAGCTTTCTGAATTAGGCTTGATCCGGCACTCTCATACCAGTACAACTAGAAGTGGAATCTAGGTTGAAGGAAGTCCTATTTGACCAATTAAAATGATTTATTTTTAATTTATTTAAAAAAGAAAAAAAAAAAAAAAACAACTATATGAGGAATAAAACTGAAAAGCTTACAGGATCAGGTGGTCTCCCATCCAAGTGCTACCCAGGGTCAAGCTTTTTAAATCAGGATTTGTCCGGCACTCTCATACCAGTACAACTAGAAGTGGAAACTAGGTTGAAGGAAGTCCTATTTGACCAATTAAAATGATTTATTTTTAATTTATTTAAAAATTAAAAAAAAAACGATATGAGGAATAAAACTGAAAAGCTTGAAGGATCAGGTGGTCTCCCATCCAAGCACTACCCACGGTCAAGCCTCCTTAGCTTTCTGAATCAGGCTTGATCCGGCACTCTCATACCAGTACAACTAGAAGTGGAAACTGGGTTAAAGGAAGTCCTATTTGACCAATTAAAATGATTTATTTTTAATTTATTATTTAGAAAAAAAAAAAAAAAAAACCTATATGAGGAATAAAACTGAAAAGCTTACAGGATCAGGTGGTCTCCCATCCAAGCACTACCCAGGGTCAAGCCTGCTTAGCTTTCTAAATCAGGCTTGATCCGGCACTCTCATATCAGTACAACTAGAAGTGGAAACTGGGTTGAAGGAAGTCCTATTTGACCAATTAAAATGATTTATTTTTAATTTATTTAAAAAAAAAAAAAAAAAAAAAACAACCTATATGATTAATAAAACTGAAAAGCTTACAGGATCAGGTGGTCTCCCATCCAAGCACTACCCAGGGTCAAGCCTGCTTAGCTTTTTAAATCAGGATTGGTCCGGCACTCTCATACCAGTACAACTAGAAGTGGAAACTGGGTTGAAGGAAGTCCTATTTGACCAATTAAAATGATTTATTTTTAATTTATTAAAAAAAAAAAAAAAAAAAAAAAAACTTTATGAGGAATAAAACTGAAAATCTTACAGGATCAGGTGGTCTCCCATCCAAGCGCTACCCAGGGTCAAGGCTGCTTAGCTTTCTGAATTAGGCTTGGTCCTGCACTCTCATACCAGTACAACTAAAAGTGGAGACTAGGTTGAAGGAAGTCCTATTTGACCAATTAAAATGATTTATTTTTAATTTATTTTAAAAAAAAATGAAAAAAACTGTATGAGGAATAAAACTGAAAAGCTTAAAGGATCAGGTGGTCTCCCATTCAATCACTACCCAGGGTCAAGCCTGCTTAGCTTTCTGAATTAGGCTTGATCCAGCACTCTCATACCAGTACAACTAGAAGTGGAAACTAAGTTGAAGGAAGTCCTATTTGACCAATTAAAATGATTTATTTTTTATTTAAAAAAAAAAAAAAAAAAACCTATATGAGGAATAAAACTGAAAAGCTTACAGGATCAGGTGGTCTCCCATCCAAACACTACCCAGGGTCAAGCCTGCTTAGCTTTCTGAATCAGGCTTGATCCGGCACTCTCATACCAGTACAACTAGAAGCGGAAACTGGGTTGAAGGAAGTCCTATTTGACCAATTAAAATGATTTATTTTTAATTTATTAAAAAAAAAAAAACTATATGAGGAATAAAACTGAAAAGCTTACAGGATTAGGTGGTCTCCCATCCAAGAACTACCCAGGGTCAAGCCTGCTTAGGTTTCTAAATCAGCCTTGATCCAGCACTCTCATGCCATTACAACTAGAAGTGGAAACAGGGTTGAAGGAAGTCCTATTTGACCAATTAAAATGATTTATTATTAATTTATTTAAAAAAAAAAAAAATTAAAAAAAAAACTATATGAGGAATAAAACTGAAAAGCTTAACGGAGCAGGTGGTCTCCCATCCAAGCACTACCAAGGGTCAAGCCTGCTTAGCTTTCTAAATCAGGCTTGATCCGGCACTCTCATACCAGTACAACTAGAAGTTTAAACTGGGTTGAAGGAAGTCCTATTTGACCAATTAAAATGATTTATTTTTTATTTAAAAAAAAAAAAAAAAAAAACCTATATGAGGAATAAAACTGAAAAGCTTACAGGATCAGGTGGTCTCCCATCCAAGCGCTACCCAGGGTCAAGCCTGCTTAGCTTTCTAAATCAGGCTTGATCCAGCACTCTCATACCAGTACAACTAGAAGTGGAAACTGGGTTGAAGGAAGTCCTATTTGACCAATTAAAATGATTTATTTTTAATTTATTTAAAAAAAAAAAACTATATGAGGAATAAAACTGAAAAGCTTACAGGATTAGGTGGTCTCCCATCCAAGCGCTACCCAGGGTCAAGCCTGCTTAGCTTTCTAAATCAGCCTTGATCCAGCACTCTCATGCCATTACAACTAGAAGTGGAAACAGGGTTGAAGGAAGTCCTATTTGACCAATTAAAATGATTTATTTTTAATTTATTTAAAAATTAAAAAAAAAAATATATATATGAGGAATAAAACTGAAAAGCTTAAAGGATCAGGTGGTCTCCCATCCAAGCACTACCCAGGGTCAAGCCTGCTTAGCTTTCTGAATCAGGCTTGATCCGGCACTCTCATACCAGTACAACTAGAAGTGGAAACTGGGTTGAAGGAAGTCCTATTTGACCAATTAAAATGATTTATTTTTAATTTATTTAAAAAAAAAAAAAAACTATATGAGGAATAAAACTGAAAAGCTTACAGGATTAGGTGGTCTCCCATCCAAGCGCTAAACAGGGCCAAGCCTGCTTAGCTTTCTAAATCAGCCTTGATCCAGCACTCTCATGCCATTACAACTAGAAGTGGAAACAGGGTTGAAGGAAGTCCTATTTGACCAATTAAAATGATTTATTTTTTATTTATTTAAAAATAAAAAAAAAAACACTATATGAGGAATAAAACTGAAAAGCTGGAAGGATCAGGCGGTCTCCCATCCAAGCACTACCCAGGGTCAAGCCTGCTTAGCTTTCTGAATCAGGCTTGATCCGGCACTCTCATACCAGCACAACTAGAAGTGGAAACTGGGTTGAAGGAAGTCCTATTTGACCAATTAAAATGATTTATTTTTAATTTATTTAAAAAAAAAAAAAAACAATATAAGGAATAAAACTGAAAAGCTTACAGGATCAGGTGGTCTCCCATCCAAGCGCTAACCAGGGCCAAGCATGCTTAGCTTTCTAAATCAGGCTTGATCCGGCACTCTCATGCCATTACAACTAGAAGTGGAAACTGGGTTGAAGGAAGTCCTATTTGACCAATTAAAATGATTTATTTTTAATTTATTTAAAAAAAAAAAAATAATAAATAAATAAAAAAAAACTATATGAGGAATAAAACTGAAAAGCTTAAAGGATCAGGTGGTCTCCCATCCAAGCACTACCCAGGGTCAAGCCTGCTTAGCTTTCTAAATCAGGCTTGATCCAGCACTCTCATACCAGTACAACTAGAAGTGGAAACTGGGTTGAAGGAAGTCCTATTTGACCAATTAAAATGATTTATTTTTAATTTATTTAAAAAAAAAAAAAAAAAAAAAAAAAAAAAACTATATGAGGAATAAAACTGAAAAGCTTACAGGATCAGGTGGTCTCCCATCCAAGCACTACCCAGGGTCAAGCCTGCTTAGCTTTCTAAATCAGGCTTGATCCGGCACTCTCACGCCAGTACAACTAGAAGTGGAAACTGGGTTGAAGGAAGTCCTATTTGACCAATTAAAATGATTTATTTTTAATTTATTTAAAAAAAAAAAAAAAAAAAAAAAAAAAAAACTTTATGAGGAATAAAACTGAAAAGCTTACAGGATCAGGTGGTCTCCCATCCAAGCGCTACCCAGGGTCAAGCCTGCTTAGCTTTCTGAATTAGGCTTGATCCAGCACTCTCACGCCATTACAACTAGAAGTGGAAACTGGCTTGAAGGAAGTCCTATTTGACCAATTAAAATGATTTATTTTTAATTTATTTAAAAATAAAAAAAAAAAAAAACTATATGAGGAATAAAACTGAAAAGCTTAAAGGATCAGGTGGTCTCCCATCCAAGCGCTACCCAGGGTCAAGCCTGCTTAGCTTTCTGAATTAGGCTTGATCCGGCACTGTCATACCAGTCCAACTAAAAGTGGAATCTAGGTTGAAGGAAGTCCTATTTGACCAATTAAAATGATTTATTTTTAATTTATTTAAAAAAGAAAAAAAAAAAAAAAAAAACTATATGAGGAATAAAACTGAAAAGCTTACAGGATCAGGTGGTCTCCCATCCAAGTGCTACCCAGGGTCAAGCTTTTTAAATTAGGATTTGTCCGGCACTCTCATACCAGTACAACTAGAAGTGGAAACTAGGTTGAAGGAAGTCCTATTTGACCAATTAAAATGATTCATTTTTAATTTATTTAAAAATTAAAAAAAAAAACGATATGAGGAATAAAACTGAAAAGCTTGAAGGATCAGGTGGTCTCCCATCCAAGCACTACCCACGGTCAAGCCTGCTTAGCTTTCTGAATCAGGCTTGATCCGGCACTCTCATACCAGTACAACTAGAAGTGGAAACTGGGTTGAAGGAAGTCCTATTTGACCAATTAAAATGATTTATTTTTAATTTATTATTTTAAAAAAAAAAAAAAAAAAAAAAAAAAAAAACCTATATGAGGAATAAAACTGAAAAGCTTACAGGATCAGGTGGTCTCCCATCCAAGCACTACCCAGGGTCAAGCCTGCTTAGCTTTCTAAATCAGGCTTGATCCGGCACTCTCACACCAGTACAACTAGATGTGGAAACTGGGTTGAAGGAAGTCCTATTTGACCAATTAAAATGATTTATTTTTAATTTATTTAAAAAAAAAAAAAAAAAAAAAACCTATATGATTAATAAAACTGAAAAGCTTACAGGATCAGGTGGTCTCCCATCCAAGCACTACCCAGGGTCAAGCCTGCTTAGCTTTTTAAATCAGGATTGGTCCGGCACTCTCATACCAGTACAACTAGAAGTGGAAACTGGGTTGAAGGAAGTCCTATTTGACCAATTAAAATGATTTATTTTTAATTTATTTAAAAAAAAAAAAAAAATAAAAAAAAAAAAAACTTTATGAGGAATAAAACTGAAAAGCTTACAGGATCAGGTGGTCTCCCATCCAAGCGCTACCCAGGGTCAAGGCTGCTTAGCTTTCTGAATTAGGCTTGGTCCTGCACTCTCATACCAGTACAACTAGAAGTGGAGACTAGGTTGAAGGAAGTCCTATTTGACCAATTAAAATGATTTATTTTTAATTTATTTAAAAAAAAAATGAAAAAAACTGTATGAGGAATAAAACTAAAAAGCTTAAAGGATCAGGTGGTCTCCCATTCAAGCACTACCCAGGGTCAAGCCTGCTTAGCTTTCTGAATTAGGCTTGATCCGGCACTCTCATACCAGTACAACTAGAAGTGGAAACTAGGTTGAAGGAAGTCCTATTTGACCAATTAAAATGATTTATTTTTAATTTATTTAAAAAAAAAAAAAAAAAAAAAAAAAAAAAAAAAACTATATGAGGAATAAAACTGAAAAGCTTACAGGATCAGGTGGTCTCCCATCCAAGCGCTACCCAGGGTCAAGCCTGCTTAGCTTTCTGAATTAGGCTTGATCCGGCACTCTCATACCAGTACAACTGGAAGTGGAAACTAGGTTGAAGGAAGTCCTATTTGACCAATTAAAATGATTTATTTTTAATTTATTTAAAAAAAAAAAAAAAAAAAAAAAAAACAACTATATGATTAATAAAACTGAAAAGCTTACAGGATCAGGTGGTCTCCCATCCAAGCGCTACCCAGGGTCAAGCCTGCTTAGCTTTCTGAATTAGGCTTGATCCGGCACTCTCATACCAGTACAACTAGAAGTGCAAACTAGGTTGAAGGAAGTCCTATTTGACCAATTAAAATGATTTATTTTTAATTTACTTAAAAAAGAAGAAGAAAAAAAAAAACAACTATATGAGGAATAAAACTGAAAAGCTTACAGGATCAGGTGGTCTCCCATCCAAGCACCACCCAGGGTCAAGCCTGCTTAGCTTTCTGAATTAAGCTTGATCCGGCACTCTCATACCAGCACAACTAGAAGTGGAAACTGGGTTGAAGGAAGTCCTATTTGACCAATTAAAATGATTTATTTTTAATTCAATTAAAAAAAAAAAAAAAAAAAAAAAAAAAAAACTATATGAGGCATAAAACTGAAAAGCTTACAGGATCAGGTGGTCTCCCATTCAAGCACTACCCAGGGTCAAGCCTGTTTAGCTTTCTAAATCAGGCTTGATCCGGCACTCTCATACCAGTACAACTAGAAGCGGAAACTGGGTTGAAGGAAGTCCTATTTGACCAATTAAAATGATTTATTTTTAATTTATTAAAAAAAAATATATATATATGAGGAATAAAACTGAAAAGCTTAAAGGATCAGGTGGTCTCCCATCCAAGCACTACCCAGGGTCAAGCCTGCTTAGCTTTCTAAACCAGGCTTGATCCGGCACTCTCATGCCATTACAACTAGAAGTGGAAACTGGGTTGAAGGAAGTCCTATTTGACCAATTAAAATGATTTATTTTTAATTTATTTAAAAAAAAAAAAAAAAACTATATGAGGAATAAAACTGAAAAGCTTAAAGGATCGGGGGGTCTCCCGTCCAAGAACTACCCAGGGTCAAGCCTGCTTAGCTTTCTAAATGAGGCTTGATCCGGCACTCTCATATCAGTACAACTAGAAGGGGAAACTGGGTTGTAGGAAGTCCTATTTGACCAATTAAAATGATTTATTTTTAATTTATTTAAAAAAAAAAAAAAAAACTATATGAGGAATAAAACTGAAAAGCTTAAAGGATCAGGTGGTCTCCCATCCAAGCACTACCCAGGGTCAAGCCTGCTTAGCTTTCTAAATCAGGCTTGATCTGGCACTCTCATACCAGCACAACTAGAAGTGGAAACAGGGTTGAAGGAAGTCCTATTTGACCAATTAAAATGATTTATTTTTAATTTATTTATAAAAAAAAAAAAAAACTATATGAGGAATAAAACTGAAAAGCTTAAAGGATCAGGTGGTCTCCCATCCAAGCACTACCCACGGTCAAGCCTGCTTAGCTTTCTAAATGAGGCTTGATCTGGCACTCTCATACCAGTACAACTAGAAGTGGAAACTGGGTTGAAGGAAGTCCTATTTGACCAATTAAAATGATTTATTTTTAATTTATTTATAAAAATAAAAAAAAACTATATGAGGAATAAAACTGAAAAGCTTAAAGGATCAGGGGGTCTCCCATCCAAGCACTACCCAGGGTCAAGCCTGCTTAGCTTTCTAAATCAGGCTTGATCTGGCACTCTCATACCAGCACAACTAGAAGTGGAAAGTGGGTTGAAGGAAGTCCTATTTGACCAATTAAAATGATTTATTTTTAATTTATTTATAAAAATAAAAAAAACTATATGAGGAATAAAACTGAAAAGCTTAAAGGATCAGGTGGTCTCCCATCCAAGCACCACCCACAGTCAAGCCTGCTTAGCTTTCTAGATCAGGCTTGATCTGGCACTCTCATACCAGTACAACTAGAAGTGGAAACTGGGTTGAAGGAAGTCCTATTTGACCAATTAAAATGATTTATTTTTAATTTATTTAAAAAAAAAAAAACTATATGAGGAATAAAACTGAAAAGCTTAAAGGATCAGATGGTCTCCCATCCAAGCACTACCCGGGGTCAAGCCTGCTTAGCTTTCTAAATCAGGCTTGATCCGGCACTCTCATGCCATTACAACTAGAAGTGGAAACTGAAGGAAGTCCTATTTGACCAATTAAAATGATTTATTTTTAATTTATTTATTTATTATTATTATTATTATTTATTTATTTATTTATTTAAAAAAAAAAAAAAAAAAAAAAAAAACTATATGAGGAATAAAACTGAATAGCTTAAAGGATCAGGTGGTCTCCCATCCAAGCACTACCCAGGGTCAAGCCTGCTTAGCTTTCTAAATGAGGCTTGATCTGGCACTCTCATACCAGTACAACTAGAAGGGGAAACTGGGTTGAAGGAAGTCCTATTTGACCAATTAAAATGATTTATTTTTAATTTATTAAAAAAAAAAAAAAAAAAAAAAAAAAACTAACTATATGAGGAATAAAACTGAAAAGCTTAAAGGATCAGGGGGTCTCCCATCCAAGCACTACCCAGGGTCAAGCCTGCTTAGCTTCCTAAATCAGGCTTGATCCGGCACTCTCATACCAGTACAAATTGAATTGGAAACTGGGTTGAAGGAAGTCCTATTTGACCAATTAAAATGATTTATTTTTCATGTATTTAAAAAAAAAAAAAAAAAAAAAAAAAAAAAAAAAAACCTATATGAGGAATAAAACTGAAAAGCTTACAGGATCAGGTGGTCTCCCATCCAAGCACTATCCACGGTCAAGCCTGCTTAGCTTTCTAAATCAGGTTTGATCCGGCACTCTCACACCAGTACAACTAGAAGTGGAAGCTGGGTTGAAGGAAGTCCTATTTGACCAATTAAAATGATTTATTTTTAATTTATTAAAAAAAATATATATATATATGAGGAATAAAACTGAAAAGCTTAAAGGATCAGGTGGTCTCCCATCCAAGCACTACCCAGGGTCAAGCCTGCTTAGCTTTCTAAATCAGGCTTGATCCGGCACTCTCATGCCATTACAACTAGAAGTGGAAACTGGGTTGAAGGAAGTCCTATTTGACCAATTAAAATGATTTATTTTTAATTTATTTAAAAAAAAAAAAAAAACTATATGAGGAATAAAACTGAAAAGCTTAAAGGATCGGGTGGTGTCCCATCCAAGAACTACCCAGGGTCAAGCCTGCTTAGCTTTCTAAATGAGGCTTGATCCGGCACTCTCATATCAGTACAACTAGAAGGGGAAACTGGGTTGTAGGAAGTCCTATTTGACCAATTAAAATGATTTATTTTTAATTTATTTAAAAAAAAAAAAAAAAACTATATGAGGAATAAAACTGAAAAGCTTAAAGGATCAGGTGGTCTCCCATCCAAGCACTACCCAGGGTCAAGCCTGCTTAGCTTTCTAAATCAGGCTTGATCTGGCACTCTCATACCAGCACAACTAGAAGTGGAAACAGGGTTGAAGGAAGTCCTATTTGACCAATTAAAATGATTTATTTTTAATTTATTCATAAAAATAAAAAAAAACTATATGAGGAATAAAACTGAAAAGCTTAAAGGATCAGGTGGTCTCCCATCCAAGCACTACCCACGGTCAAGCCTGCTTAGCTTTCTAAATGAGGCTTGATCTGGCACTCTCATACCAGTACAACTAGAAGTGGAAACTGGGTTGAAGGAAGTCCTATTTGACCAATTAAAATGATTTATTTTTAATTTATTTATAATAATAAAAAAAAACTATATGAGGAATAAAACTGAAAAGCTTAAAGGATCAGGTGGTCTCCCATCCAAGCACTACCCAGGGTCAAGCCTGCTTAGCTTTCTAAATCAGGCTTGATCCGGCACTCTCATGCCATTACAACTAGAAGTGGAAACAGGGTTGAAGGAAGTCCTATTTGACCAATTAAAATGATTTATTTTTAATTTATTTATTTATTATTATTATTATTATTTATTTATTTATTTATTTAAAAAAAAAAAAAAAAAAAAAAAAAAAAAACTATATGAGGAATAAAACTGAATAGCTTAAAGGATCAGGTGGTCTCCCATCCAAGCACTACCCAGGGTCAAGCCTGCTTAGCTTTCTAAATGAGGCTTGATCTGGCACTCTCATACCAGTACAACTAGAAGGGGAAACTGGGTTGAAGGAAGTCCTATTTGACCAATTAAAATGATTTATTTTTAATTTATTAAAAAAAAAAAAAAAAAAAAAAAACTAACTGTATGAGGAATAAAACTGAAAAGCTTAAAGGATCAGGGGGTCTCCCATCCAAGCACTACCCAGGGTCAAGCCTGCTTAGCTTTCTAAATCAGGCTTGATCCGGCACTCTCATACCAGTACAACTTGAATTGGAAACTGGGTTGAAGGAAGTCCTATTTGACCAATTAAAATGATTTATTTTTAATGTATTTAAAAAAAAAAAAAAAAAAAAAAAAAAAAAAAACCTATATGAAGAATAAAACTGAAAAGCTTACAGGATCAGGTGGTCTCCCATCCAAGCACTATCCACGGTCAAGCCTGCTTAGCTTTCTAAATCAGGTTTGATCCGGCACTCTCATACCAGTACAACTAGAAGTGGAAGCTGGGTTGAAGGAAGTCCTACTTGACCAATTAAAATGATTTCTTTTTAATTTATTTAAAAAAAAAAACTATATGAGGAATAAAACTGAAAAGCTTACAGGATCAGGTGGTCTCCCATCCAAGCGCTACTCAGGGTCAAGCCTGCTTAGCTTTCTAAATCAGCCTTGATCCAGCACTCTCATGCCATTACAACTAGAAGTGGAAACTGGGTTGAAGGAAGTCCTATTTGACCAATTAAAATGATTTATTTTTAATTTATTTAAAAAAATATATATATATATATGAGGAATAAAACTGAAAAGCTTAAAGGATCAGGTGGTCTCCCATCCAAGCACTAACCAGGGTCAAGCCTGCTTAGCTTTCTAAATCAGGCTTGATCCGGCACTCTCATGCCATTACAACTAGAAGTGGAAACTGGGTTGAAGGAAGTCCTATTTGACCAATTAAAATGATTTATTTTTAATTTATTTAAAAAAAAAAAAAAAAACTATATGAGGAATAAAACTGAAAAGCTTAAAGGATCAGGTGGTCTCCCATCCAAGCGCTACCCAGGGTCAAGCCTGCTTAGCTTTCTGAATTAGGCTTGATCCGGCACTGTCATACCAGTCCAACTAGAAGTGGAATCTAGGTTGAAGGAAGTCCTATTTGACCAATTAAAATGATTTATTTTTAATTTATTTAAAAAAGAAAAAAAAAAAAAAACAACTATATGAGGAATAAAACTGAAAAGCTTACAGGATCAGGTGGTCTCCCATCCAAGTGCTACCCAGGGTCAAGCTTTTTAAATCAGGATTGGTCCGGCACTCTCATACCAGTACAACTAGAAGTGGAAACTAGGTTGAAGGAAGTCCTATTTGACCAATTAAAATGATTTATTTTTAATTTATTTAAAAATTAAAAAAAAAAACTATATGAGGAATAAAACTGAAAAGCTTGAAGGATCAGGTGGTCTCCCATCCAAGCACTACCCACGGTCAAGCCTGCTTAGCTTTCTGAATCAGGCTTGATCCGGCACTCTCATACCAGTACAACTAGAAGTGGAAACTGGGTTGAAGGAAGTCCTATTTGACCAATTAAAATGATTTATTTTTAATTTATTATTTAAAAAAAAAAAAAAAAAAAAAAAAAAAAAAAAAAAACCTATATGAGGAATAAAACTGAAAAGCTTACAGGATCAGGTGGTCTCCCATCCAAGCACTACCCAGGGTCAAGCCTGCTTAGCTTTCTAAATCAGGCTTGATCCGGCACTCTCACACCAGTACAACTAGAAGTGGAAACTGGGTTGAAGGAAGTCCTATTTGACCAATTAAAATGATTTATTTTTAATTTATTTAAAAAAAAAAAAAAAAAAAAAAAACCTATATGATTAATAACACTGAAAAGCTTACAGGATCAGGTGGTCTCCCATCCAAGCACTACCCAGGGTCAAGCCTGCTTAGCTTTTTAAATCAGGATTGGTCCGGCACTCTCATACCAGTACAACTAGAAGTGGAAACTGGGTTGAAGGAAGTCCTATTTGACCAATTAAAATGATTTATTTTTAATTTATTTAAAAAAAAAAAAAAAAAAAAAAAAAAACTTTATGAGGAATAAAACTGAAAAGCTTACAGGATCAGGTGGTCTCCCATCCAAGCGCTACCCAGGGTCAAGGCTGCTTAGCTTTCTGAATTAGGCTTGGTCCTGCACTCTCATACCAGTACAACTAGAAGTGGAGACTAGGTTGAAGGAAGTCCTATTTGACCAATTAAAATGATTTATTTTTAATTTATTTAAAAAAAAAATGAAAAAAACTGTATGAGGAATAAAACTGAAAAGCTTAAAGGATCAGGTGGTCTCCCATTCAAGCACTACCCAGGGTCAAGCCTGCTTAGCTTTCTGAATTAGGCTTGATCCGGCACTCTCATACCAGTACAACTAGAAGTGGAAACTAGGTTGAAGGAAGTCCTATTTGACCAATTAAAATGATTTATTTTTAATTTATTTAAAAAAAAAAAAAAATAAAAAAAACAACTATATGATTAATAAAACTGAAAAGCTTACAGGATCAGGTGGTCTCCCATCCAAGCGCTACCCAGGGTCAAGCCTGCTTAGCTTTCTGAATTAGGCTTGATCCGGCACTCTCATACCAGTACAACTAGAAGTGCAAACTAGGTTGAAGGAAGTCCTATTTGACCAATTAAAATGATTTATTTTTAATTTATTTAAAAAAGAAGAAGAAAAAAAAAAACAACTATATGAGGAATAAAACTGAAAAGCTTACAGGATCAGGTGGTCTCCCACCCAAGCGCTACCCAGGGTCAAGCCTGCTTAGCTTTCTGAATTAGGCTTGATCCGGCACTCTCATACCAGCACAACTAGAAGTGGAAACTGGGTTGAAGGAAGACCTATTTGACCAATTAAAATGATTTATTTTTAATTCATTTAAAAAAAAAAAAAAAAAAAAAAAAAAAAAAACTATATGAGGCATAAAACTGAAAAGCTTACAGGATCAGGTGGTCTCCCATTCAAGCACTACCCAGGGTCAAGCCTGCTTAGCTTTCTAAATCAGGCTTGATCCGGCACTCTCATGCCAGTACAACTAGAAGCGGAAACTGGGTTGAAGGAAGTCCTATTTGACCAATTAAAATGATTTATTTTTAATTTATTTAAAAAAAAAAAAAAAAAAAAAAAAAAAACTATATGAGGAATAAAACTGAAAAGCTTAATGGATCGGGCGGTCTCCCATCCAAGCACTACCCAGGGTCAAGCCTGCTTAGCTTTCTAAATGAGGCTTGATCTGGCACTCTCATACCAGCACAACTAGAAGTGGAAACAGGGTTGAAGGAAGTCCTATTTGACCAATTAAAATGATTTATTTTTAATTTATTTAAAAATTAAAAAAAAAAAAAAAACTATATGAGGAATAAAACTGAAAAGCTTACAGGATCAGGTGGTCTCCCATCCAAGCGCTACCCGGGGTCAAGCCTGCTTAGCTTTCTAAATCAGGCTTGATCCGGCACTCTCATACCAGTACAACTAGAAGTGGAAACTGGGTTGAAGGGAGTCCTATTTGACCAATTGAAATGATTTAGTTTTAATTTATTTAAAAGAAAAAAACTATATGAGGAATAAAACTGAAAAGCTTACAGGATCCGGTCGTCTCCCATCCAAGCACTACCCAGGGTCAAGCCTGCTTAGCTTTGTAAATGAGGTTTGATGCGGCACTCTCATACCAGTACAACTAGAAGTGGAAACTGGGTTGAAGGAAGTCCTATTTGACCAATTAAAATGATTTATTTTTAATGTATTTAAAAAAAAAAAAAGAAAAAAAAAAAAAAACTATATGAGGAATAAAACTGAAAAGCTTACAGGATCGGGTGGTCTCCCATCCAAGCACTACCCAGGGTCAAGCCTGCTTAGCTTTGTAAATCAGGTTTGATCCGGCACTCTCATACCAGTACAACTAGAAGTGGAAACTGGCTTAAAGGAAGTCCTATTTGACCAATTAAAATGATTTATTTTTGATGTATTTAAAAAATAATAATAAAAAAAAAAACCCTATGAGGAATAAAACTGAAAAGCTTACAGGATCGGGTGGTCTCCCATCCAAGCGCTAACCAGGGTCAAGCCTGCTTAGCTTTCTAAATCAGGCTTGATCCGGCACTCTCATACCAGTACAACTAGAAGTGGAAACTGGGTTGAAGGAAGTCCTATTTGACCAATTAAAATGATTTATTTTTAATTTAATAAAAAAAATAAAAAAAAACCCTATGAGGAATAAAACTGAAAAGCTTACAGGATCAGGTGGTCTCCCATCCAAGCGCTAACCAGGGTCAAGCCTGCTTAGCTTTGTAAATCAGGCTTGATCCGGCACTCTCATACCAGTACAACTGGAAGTGGAAACTGGGTTGAAGGAAGGGCTATTTGACCAATTAAAATGATTTATTTTTAAATTAAAAAAAATAATAAAAAATAAAAAATAAAAAAATAAAAACTATATGAGGAATAAAACTGAAAAGCTTACAGGATCAGGTGGTCTCCCATCCAAGCACTAACCATGGCCTTTATTACTTTATTTTTAGGAGAGGGGTGCTATCTGATCATTTCGAATTGCAATCCATAGGAAGTTTCTAAAATTGCTCCACTTCTTTGAAAATCGCATTAAAAATGTAAAAAAAATAAATAAAAAAATTGTCTGGGCCTAACTTAATCTAAAAGATTATTTATAACTTTGTATTCTCTAATTTTTGTGGTTTTCCACAATATTCCTAACTTAATTATATTTGTAACAAACTACAATTCTCTCATGATTTGATATGAATCCATATTCAAAAGTTTATTAGCAAACAAGGCAGGGTCAGGGTTAAACACAGAAAATCCTTATACATTAATTATGGTCAAAAATCAATGCAGGGTAAAAACACCAAATGTCTGTTATTCAAATTAATCCAAAATAGCCAGACAATTTTTCATTATACTGTATGTAATCTATCAAATACTATCTAGCTTAGAACTCACAAGAATGACAGGCGAACTGTAACCCATTGACACATAGTGCTGTTTATGTCATGTAAACCGGAAATGAGTGGCCAAAAAGAAACCATTCAAGATTCATCTGAAATTTATATACACCAACAGCTTGTCTCATTTTTATTTTCATGAACAAATGCTTGTTCTACAGTATAAGCACCATTTTTGTTGGTACAGTATAAACACAATAAGCAATATAAAAGACATATTTACTCTGCAGAAGTCTTAAACCACCCCTCTTGTATTTTCATATTTTGCTTCCAAAGTGCTAAACTTTGTGTCTTTAAATGTACTGTATCAGTCAAAAGTTTAGACACAAGTTTGGATTTATTTTCTACATTCTAGAACAGTACTGGATTTTTTAAAACGTATAAAATAACACATATGACATTTGGTAATTACAGTAAGTAAGAACAACTACAGTCAGTTGTTATTGTAAGAAGCGAAGGTCAGTATTATCAACTACATTTAAAAAGCCCATTCAGCACGATGATGAAACTGGCTCTCATGACGACCTTTCCAGGAAAGCAAGATCTCTGCTGCAGAGGAGAAGCTCATAAAAAGATTACAGGCCTCAGAAATCACCAATTAACAAACAGCACCCAAGATTAGAGCCATTATGAAAGATTTACAGAGCATAAGTAGCAGATATATCTTAATATTAACGGTTCATAGGAGATTATCGTGTATTTCGGACGCAGAAGAGGACATTATGTATGTATGCCTTTATCTGCATGTGTTCAGCAGTTAGAAAAGTTGCAGTTGGATGAATTCATGTGCCTAAAAAAGTGGTTTTGGTTTGTGCTGATTATGTTAAATGTGCTCCAATGCCATGAAATGATGCGCAGTAAAAGCATAATTAACCGGTGCACATGAAATCCACCAGGAGTTGCTAGAGGTTAATACTGTAAAATCTCTGCTGAAAGCTGATGATGATTTCAGGTAACCCAGTTACAATTGAATATTCAGTCACAGATAAACATGCGGATCAAATTATTAGCATGAACAGACCACTTCCTGAGAAACTCTACATTTACACTGTCAGGTAAATGTGACCCACTTCCGATTTTTTGCTCATACAGTATGTGACACATATCGGATATGTGCTATGTCCGTGTAAACAGGGAAAAAACGCATACATTGGCTAGAGTGTAGCCCAAGAACCTCCCTTTAAGTATATGCGATGTTTCAGATGACATGGCAAGTGTAAACACGTGTATCAGATATGAGTCATAGTTAAAAGAACATGTAAACAGACGGTCATAAAAATCAAATATAGGCAACAAATAAGAATTGGGCATCGAGACCTGCAGTGTAAACGTAGCTTAATGTCAGACCACTCTCATAAATGACCATGCATGATTGTTGCTTGTAAAATAAAAACTCAAAAGAAAATGACAGAAAGAAATATACGGTAAATATGAAAATGCTAACAACAAAAATATATATATAGACTCATATAGTATCACTGGCTCATATTTGCATTTTGAGGTATAGGTTGCGTTAACTTAAAAGCATTAACCTTATTAAAAGCATACATGAAAATAAGTTTTTTTTTCCAGTAAACAATTTGTATTATTGCAGGTGTAAGATGTTACAGTGTGCAGCATTACACCTGCATGTTTCCAGGTTTACCCCCTGTACAGTATAAGGGACACGATCATTGCAACAACCTGTAAAAAGAGAGACAAAAGTATATAATATATAGATAAATGTCCATATAGGACACATAATGGTTGGAATGTTTGGGTCCAATTTGTGTATTTTCTAATCCAGTGTTGTCTACTGTATATTCATTTTTTCTGTAAATGTACTAAATCCTTAATTGTGTGGTGTGAAAGTTTCAATACCTCTATAGCAATGATACAAACAGCAATGCCCCCGAGCAAGGAAGAGTTATTCTGCACCCACTTCACCAGAGCGTCAAAACACCCAGTCACTTTCTGCCAACAAAACAAAAAAGAAAAAAAAAAGAAAAAGACAGGTTTTGAAAAGGAGCAGAAAATCCTTGAAACTGCTTGTAGTAAATCTAAAAGCATATTAATAGGTTTATAATCAGACTGCTGCAGTAGACTCAGGACAAATACCTCTGATTCTGCTTTTTTGCGAAAACACTCATTTGTTTCAGAGCAGCAGGATGGGGGGTACAATGAGGTGTTATTTACATGTGGGGAATCCTCGAAGTCTGTGTAATTGTTATATCCACAGCATTTCATCTACAAGCACACACACACACACACACACACACACATGGCACTTTAGCTAAGGAATGCCTGTGTAATCCTGTTGATGACAATAATGTAAACTAGTCTGTAAAGTGCAAACAGTCCAGCCCAAAACCAAGCAGTGTAAAGTGATGTACCAAATCCATCGTCTCGTTCCACGGTTTAGTGATGATGTTGTTTTTACCATAGTTCTCCTTTATGTTCTTAGCGACTTGTGTACGTATATTATTCAGCAGTACCTCTGCCTGAGGAAACAAAGTAAACATTTTTTATGTGTTAATTATTACAACAAACACAGCCTCATTTTCTCTTTTATTTCTTTTTACATTTTTATTCCTAACCAACCTGGTGTACTATACTCTTTCAGAACATTTGTTTAGTCATGCTTGTCATTGTGTGTAGCAATTAATTAGCTCATGTTGTTGGACTTCGGCTGCTTTCGTCAAGGGGTCCATCCAACCTGCACAACAACTTGGCACAGGTTTTAATTGAATGCCCTTTTTGGTGCAACCATTTTATCTGGCCGTGGGACTGGCAGTGTATCAGTGGCTGGGGTTTGGGCTTTGGGTGGGAATCGAACCCGACCTACTGCAATGGCATGCAAGGGGCCTGCCTCAGAGCTACAGTACCAATGCCCTATTGATTATAAAGGCAAAGGTCATTTCCGCCTGACTTTGCTAAGGCTAACCTCTTTGAGGTTTCTTAACTGTCCAAGGTCTTAGAACAACCCCACTACACACCACCAAAAGAAGAAAAAAAACTAACAGTATGAATTTTAAATCTTTGCACTTTTCCTGAGAATCAATCTGAATTCTTAGGAAAGGAGGTGGAAGTGACAAAAGTTTGCCCAATTCTTACTTACTGCAGATAGTCAAACCTTTCTTGAATATAAACACGATATATTTATAAAAATTAACCTGCTATAAAAATGTTTTGCTGTTGGATATGGTAGTTAATGTTCATGTGGTTCTCCATAAAAGTCCCAAATTACAACTAATTATTATTTTTTTAAGACAAAGAGTATGGTACATCATGTGATCCAGCATAAAGGTTTGCTTTTTCTGGGATCTTCTCACATCCTACTGGACCCAGTATAAAAACTGTGCAAGCAGGCGATCAGAAGCTCATGAGACAAAATATCAACATGTACAACAAAAAATTGTAACAGGGAATGGGTCAAAACTGTTTCACAACAAATAAAGACTCTGGATATCCTTCTAAGACAACTGATCAATAGATACTGGTTTTAACTGGCTGCTTGAGAACATAACATAATACATAAAAATCTACTATACTTGTACTGTACATTAAGGATCACTACTCTTACCTTAGACTGGTGAAGCAGAAGGAGTACTGCTGCCAACACCTCCGCGACAAACACAGCGAAGATGATGATGAAGTACTGTAACACCATCATGGAGTCAGTTGAGTATATGTTTGGTAAAGGAATGTTTTTTAATGGAAAGAAATACTTTCAAACCCTAATTGTTGTCAGGTTACATTAGGGGTGAGAAGCAATTTTTTATGAAAAAAAAAAAACAAACAAGATCAGAGATCACTCACGATCATGAGCATGCACTTATCCTCACAGTAGGCTCCGCAGCAGCCCAGGAAGCCCATGAAGGCAAGGACGGCCCCAATAGCAATTAGCGAGTAGGTAGCATTAAACCAAGGAGCAAAATCTGAGAAAATTTCATTATTGTTTTTCAGCAATTCAAGAACAGTCTTGCCCTTCGTTTCGATCAAAAATCCAATGATCGCCGTTATACCACCGGCTATCTGTTGACCGAATAAGGGGGACAAAGAAACAAAGTTAAAATGCAGAAATGAAGGAGAGGGGAACTGGGGAGTTACAGGAAGAGACCTGCCAACCAAAGTAGCCTACTGTTTTAATTTCTCATCACTGAAAGAACAGCCTGGGAATGAATTTTGATTATACATGAAAACGCAAAAACATTATGCCCAGTATTGTATAGGGTCCTCAAAGTTTCAAAAGGTCAAAGTTTCAAAGCGTTTATTTTCATAGGCAATGAAAATTATACAATGAAATCCTTCCTGTGCTTTTCACTATAAAGACCATTAAAAAGTTATGTTGGTACAAGCTGTAAGTACACAATGTACAGTAATATATAATAGTATATTATTAGTAAGCAGTATAGTTTATTTCGAAATGTCTGCGCAAAATCATGTTGTGTGTAGTTTCATTACAGTTATTTGAAAGGTGTGTGTTAAAATAGTTTAAGATGGTGTCAGTAAGCATTTGCCCACATTGGTCCTTTTTGAATCCTGTTTGATATGCCTGGTGTACAGAATGGGACTGAGTACACATGCTTGCAGAGCGCCACTGTTTGCAAGGAATACTCTGGTCCCTATTCCACTGAGCCGAATTAGCCACCCACGTCTCCCGTTCGGTTAATAATAATGATTATTATTATTAGTAGTAGTAGTAGTAGTATAACCGTTGCTTCCAGATTTCCTTTTTCCATCCCTAGCATCAGTTTATATTTGACTGCACAGTTAAATGCATGTTAATATTTTTAAAATCTATTTTGTTTTTTATTTTGTGACGTGATTCTGATCTTTGGCAGTACGAGTGTATGCAGGAGCCGTCATACGTTTTACATAATATTGCATGTGTTTTGTAAGATTCTCTCTTTATCAAGTGTGTTATCCCTTGAATAAAACACGTGTTTGATTAAACTCAATGCAGATACACTGAAACCTCAGGTTGGGGTAACGTGGTTTGCAAGTGTTCTGCAAGACGAGCAAAGATTTTTAATAAATTTTGACTTGAAAAACGAACAAGTCTTGATTTACGTACCGAGTATCATGTACATTAACATTAATAATGACTCGATAACGGCGCTTTTGAGTCGATACCAAGGCATTAACAAGGTGTCCTGTACCAATGTCTCCAGTGGTCATTACGATTTGCAACTGTCTAAATTCGGGAGCATATCTGGCTCAGTGGAATGGAGGCATCTACACAATGCAAGCTGTGATGCACTGGGTGTTCTGATACCTTTCTATAATGGCCAGCATTGACTTTTTCAGCGGTTTGTGCTACACTGGACTTCCTGTGGGATCAATAATTGACCTGGAGGTGGTGTTAATGATGTGGCTGATTGCTGTATGTTGTTAATCCACATAAAATATAATGATACTCAAAATTAATAAAGAACAAAACTTTTAAATTATAAACTTCTTTAATTCCATCTGGTGCAAGCAATTGCTATTCCCAGTCATGTCATCAATTGAATGTATTAAACATGAGCAATTTATAGTGTCACATGATCTCAATATAAGTACACCTGTTCATGGAAGTTCATTAGAAAGCATAAACAGACAGAATTATGATGCATTACGAAGTTCAAGATATCATGTTTTGTATTTAGTTGCCAAATGACCAGTTTAAGCAAATGTGTTTGAAAAAGCTTTAAAATCAAATGAAACATGAACTTGAACACTATGTTTACTATCCTTAACAAAATCTTTCGATCACCCAGAAAACACCATCCTGATTGCGAAGCATGGTGGTGGCAGGATCATGCTCTGTAAATACTTTTCATCAGCAAGTTTTGGGAAAGTTTTCAGGTAAGTGAGATTAAATCAAATACAGGGCAATTCTTTCTCTTACTTTAATAAATATAAGTAAATAATTTTTTATTAGATTTATTATTGGCTTTGATAAAGATGTTATAAATCTAATCTTTAATTCACAGAGCTAGAGACTTCTAATGGACAGTAATGATGCCTAGGCGACACTTGAGAGATTTTAAACAAACAACCAGCCAAAACTTATACATCTAAAAAAAAACACTGTTTCAACAATTTGGCAAAAAAGAATGGACAAAAATATCATGATCCAAGGATCATATTCAAAAACATCAAAAAGGATTTAAAAGCTGAGTCATTTACCTAATTTCAATCCAATTGAGCATTTAATCTACAGAAAACAAAATTAAAAGACAGAAAACCCCACAAATAAGCCACAACTGAAGTCCAACAGGTAAAGAGTCCAAGAGATAAAACATTTGGTGACATTCATGGGCTTCAAATTTCAGGCAGTCATTGATTGCAAAGTGTGCATCCATGTATTAATAAACTTTTTAAAAATTTCTTTTGAGTTTGTTATAATAGAGGGATTTTGGAAAAATGGCTAAAATTCCTAAACCATTAATCCAATATTTTTGTTTTTAACAGCTTGATTTAAATCTGAAGGTGTACAGTGCATCACTTTCCAAATACTTACAGACCTGAAAGAAAACATATTTTTCACAAAGGTACAATTAGAAACCCGATCAGCACTGCGCCATAAAGCAGCTGTTTACAGCTCATTCACCAGATTAACTCATTCTGGTTATGACTAGATTACATCTTACTTTGTGTGTTTAATATTTGACACAGTTGTACAATAATTTCCTGTTTCGGAGAAGATGAAGCGTACAAATTAAACCACTATAACCACATTTTCTTGGCCTATTCATTGCTGCGGTTTACCTTATGCAGTATATTAATCAAACATACAAACTCACTTCTTAATACAGTACACTGCAAGTATAAACACATTGGTCTGATCTAATATTAATACACCTTAGATACTGAAACTGCTAATGCTATATTCATATTAATGATCACTATTTAAATAAAAAAAAAAGAATTTCAAAAAACTTGACTTACAAGGATGGCACTGTTGATGATGACCATTAGTACCTTGAGAATCCATGTGCAAGTCATCTTGCTTTCTGTTTAGTTTTTTTGAAAACCCTTTGTGTAAATTGAACAAACTGGCTGTTGTTTTAAACACTCACTGCAAACCCACCTCTGCAGGGAAGTGGCAAAGGTTCTGCATCTACATTACCAAGAAGATCTGACACGTGGCTCAATGCCTTCCTGTGTGTATGGTTAACACTACAGCCAATCACACAATGCAAACAGGACTTCTAATTTAAACAAAAAAACATTAAATATTCTACAAGTCTATTTATAAATAAGGATTTGGAAAAAAATGAAAAAAGAAATTATTGCATAGAATACAGTATATTTCTTAAACTTTGATGGTTACGTTTACCTTTATTTTTATTATTATTATTATTGTAATCATCATAATCAGTATGTGACTTACATATTATTATTATTATTATTATTATTATTATTAATAATAATAATAATAATAATAATCACAATAATAATCACAATAATAATCATAATTTGTTTTACAATAAGTAATAGTAAAAAAAAAAAATTAATAAATTGTTACATTCCTAAAAAGAAGGAATGCACTAAAACCTATAACCCTAATTATAATTATATTCATTTAAGCAGTGACTTTTAAGAGTTTGATGATGGAGGGACTTTATAAATAAATAAATTAATAAATAAATAGAGTTATGAAAATGCAATAATTGTACAGTTAAATATAGTTTAGTGCAAGCAGAGTCAGGCCAAGGCATAAGCAAATAAAGCAGCTGCTAAGGGCCCCCAAGAGTGACAGCGATTTTTTTTGTGATACGTCAATGTACAATTATACAAAAATGCAATATTAAATGAAAAAACAACAACAACAGTGCAATATTGAACAAAAAAAACCCCGCAATATTATGATAACAGGCTGCAGGATGCAAGCACAGGATGTAACTGTAATTATTGGATCTTAAAGAGGCACCAGCACTGCAGCAAAACCATCATAAATGTCACAAAAAGGACATCCTTCGGGTGCAGACAAAAAAGAAAAGAAAAAAAAGAAGAAAAAAAAGAAAAGCGAAGAAAAGAAAAAACAAGATAAAGGCATGATAATACGGAAATTCATGTAAACTAAGCTATTTTGTGAGCTAATGTCAGCTGGTTAGTTAATTTACAGCCTAATTATGCCATTTTCTTGTTTCATGTAAGTTCATGTTTTAATAAACATCCTTAAATAGACTTGACATAGTAATGTATTATAATATAACAAATTTTTAAGACAGTTTTAGATTAAAGTTTTTGTCTTTTGGAATTCAGCTTTTCTGAGTATATATTTCTTTATTAAATGTTAAATTAGATTTGTGCTGAGCGAATAATGAAGCATTAACAATAGTCAATTGAATTGCAGCACAGATGGGCCACCAAATAAAATTCTGCTTAAAGCCCCATAAAGGCTGATGGCAAGTTATGGATTTAATAATTAATCATTTTACCATTGTCAATTCATGGACATCAATCAATCATTTTACATCTCTGACATTGCGTGATAATGAAAAGCAATCAACTGAACATAAGGGGTACAATGTTGAAGAGTTCTCACCGAGCTGAATGCTCTCACCAAGCTTTGTGGGTTTCCTTCGGATAAGTGCTAGACTTCTGTCTGAGAAAATATAGGTGATAAACCACAGAAGGCTTGTACATTTATGCCCAACTGCAGCTGTTTATTTTTTTTTACTTTCTAAACAAAGCTTAACCTAAACTAGAGATCCGATCTTTTAAGTGGTAAAACTATGCAAAAGTTTTTGTAGGTGTACACGACCAAGAAGACACCTTCCATCAATTCCTTTCAGTGTATATAGTTAACACTACAGCCAAGAATACTACACACAATGCAAATAGGACTTCTGTGTTAAATCAATAAAACATTTAATATTCTATAAATGTATTTATACATCATGTTTTAAAAAAAGGAAAAATATATATTATTGCAGAGAGTATATTTCATTAATTGTGATAGTTACTTTTACCTTTATGATTATGATGATGAATATTATTTTTATAGTAATCATAATCATAATCATAATGATTAATAATAATTTTGATTATAACAATAACAGTATATATATATATATATATAATTTGTTATATTCTGTTGTTATATTGTATATATTCAATAATTTGTTATATTCTTAAAAAGTAGGAATCCACTAAAATCTATAACTAGATTTACAATTATTTTCATTTGTCCAGTGACTTGAAGTTTGATGATGGAGGGATTTAATAAATAAATCATTAAATAAAGCTATGAAAATGCAATAATTGCAAAATGAAATATAGTTTCGTGTTTGGCAAGCAGAGTCAGCCCAAGACATAAGCAAACTGAGCGGCTGCTTAGGGCCCCCCGTGACCACAAGGTTTTCCATCTACACTACCAAGAAAACACGCGGCTCAATGCCTTCCTGTGTGTATAGTTTACACTACAGTCAAGAATACTACACACAATGCAAATAGGACTTCTATGTTAAATCAACAAAACATTTAATATTCTATAAATGTATTTATACTTCAGGATTTTTTTTTTAAAAAGGAAAAATATATATTATTGCAGAGAGTATATTCCCTAAATCGTGATAGTTACTTTTATCTTTATGATTATGATGATGAATATTATTTTTTTAGTAATCATCATCACAATCATAATGATTAATAATAATTTTGATTATAAATAATAATAATAACAATAACAGTCATCATCATCGTCATCATATTAATAATAATAATAATAATAATTTGTTTTACAATAAGCTATATTTAAAAAATTAAATCAATAATTTGTTACATTCTTAAAAAGAAGAAATTCACTAAAATCTATAACTGTATTTATACAGTTTCATTTTTCATATAAAATGAAATATAGTTTAGTGTTTGGCAAGCAGAGTCAGCCCAAGGCATAAGTAAACTAAGCGGCTGCTTAGGGCCCCCCGTGACCACCAGGTTTTGCATCTACACTACCAAGAAGACACGTGGCTCAAAGCCTTCCTGTGTGTATAGTTTACACTACAGCAAGAATACTACACACAATGCAAATAGGACTTCTGTGAAAACATTTAATATTCTATAAATGTATTTAAACATCAGGATTTGAAAAAAAGGAAACAAATATATTATTGCAGAGAGTATATTTCATAAATTGTGATGGTTACTTTTATCTTTATGATTATGATGATCATGATTATTTTTATTGTTATTATTAAAGTAATCATCACCATCATCATGTGACTCATATTATTATTATAATAATAATAATAATAATCATCATCATCATCATGTCATCATATTAATATTAATATTAATAATAACGATAATAATAATAATAATTTGTTTTACAATAAAAAAAATATATAAAAAATTAAATCAATTTTTAATTTTTAAATAAAAAATTAAGAGTTGGCCAAGTCATAAGCAAACAAAGAAGCTGCTTAGGGCCCCCCGTAACCACCAGGGGCCCTCTAATGTGACAGCCATTTTATATACATATACTGTATATACTATATATACAGGTCTTTCTCAAAAAATTTGCATATTGTGATAAAGTTCATTATTTTCTGTAATGTACTGATAAACATTAGACTTTTATATATTTTAGATTCATTACACACAACTGAAGTAGTTCAAGCCTTTTATTGTTTTAATATTGATGATTTTGGCATACAGCTCATGAAAACCCCAAATTCCTATCTTAAAAAATTAGCATATTTCATCCAACCAATAAAAGAAAAGTGTTTTTAATACAAAAAAAGTCAACCTTCAAATAATTATGTTCAGTTATGCACTCAATACTTGGTTGGGAATCCTTTTGCAGAAATGACTGCTTCAATGCGGCGTGGCATGGAGGCAATCAGCCTGTGGCACTGCTGAGGTGTTATGGAGGCCCAGGATGCTTCGATAGCGGCCATAAGCTCATCCAGAGTGTTGGGTCTTGTGTCTCTCAACTTTCTCTTCACAATATCCCACAGATTCTCTATGGGGTTCAGGTCAGGAGAGTTGGCAGGACAATTGAGCACAGTAATACCATGGTCAGTAAACCATTTACCAGTGGTTTTGGCACTGTGAGCAGGTACCAGGTCGTGCTGAAAAATAAAATCTTCATCTCCATAAAGCTTTTCAGCAGATGGAAGCATGAAGTGCTCCAAAATCTCCTGATAGCTAGCTGCATTGACCCTGCCCTTGATAAAACACAGTAAACCAACACCAGCAGCTGACATGGCACCCCAAACCATCACTGACTGTGGGTACTTGACACTGGACTCTGGCACCTTGATTGCCGAATGACATGCAAAAGTTGCTTTCATCCGAAAAAAGTACTTTGGACCACTGAGCAACAGTCCAGTGCTGCTTCTCTGTAGCCCAGTTCAGGCGCTTCTGCCGCTGTTTCTGGTTCAAAAGTGGCTTGACCTGGGGAATGCGGCACCTGTAGCCCATTTCCTGCACACGCCTGTACACGGTGGCTCTGGATGTTTCTACTCCAGACTCAGTCCACTGCTTCTGCAGGTCCCGTAAGGTCTGGAATCGGGCCTTCTCCACAATCTTCCTCAGGGTCCGGTCACCTCTTCTCGTTGTGCAGCGTTTTCTGCCACACCTTTTTCTTCCCACAGACTTCCCACTGAGGTGCCTTGATACAGCACTCTGGGAACAGCCTATTCGTTCAGAAATTTCTGTGTCTTACCCTCTTGCTTGAGGGTGTCAATGAAGGCCTTCTGGACAGCAGTCAGGTCGGCAGTCTTACCCATGATTGCGGTTTTGAGTAATGAACCAGGCTGGGAGTTTTTTAAAGTCTCAGGAATCTTTTGCAGGTGTTTAGAGTTAATTAGTTGATTCAGATGATTAGGTTAATAGCTCGTTTAGAGAACCTTTTCATGATGTACTAATTTTTTGAGATAGGAATTTTGGGTTTTCATGAGCTGTATGCCAAAATCATCAATATTAAAACAATGAAAGGCTTGAACTACTTCAGTTGTGTGTAATAAATGTAAAATATATGAAAGTCTAATGTTTATCAGTACATTACAGAAAATAATGAACTTTATCACAATATGCTAATTCATTAAGAAGGACCTGTATATATTTTCTTTTGGGGGGGGGGGGTGATATGTCAATATGTCAATGTACATTTAAACAACAACAATGCAATATTAAACAACAACAGCAAAAAACGCAATATTATGTTAACAGGCTGCAGGATGCAAGCACAGGATGTGACTGTGATCATTGGAACTGATTTAAGAGGCACCAGCACTGCTGCAAAACCATCATAATGTCAACAAAAAGGACATCCTTCGGGTGCAGTGAAAAGAAAAAAAAAGAAAAGCGAAACAGAGAAAAACTGGAGAGATAAAGATATGATAAGAAAATTTATGTAAACTAAGCTATCTTGTGAGCTAATGTTGGATGGTTATTTATTCATTAATTAATAATAATTAATAATAATTAACAGCCTAAATAAGCCATGTTCTTGTTTTAGGAAAGTTGATGGTTAAACATCCTTAAATAGACTTGACATATTATTGTATTATAATATAACAAATTACTAAGATTTAGATTAAAGTTTTTGTCCTCTGTGTTAAAAATACTTTTCTGGGTATATATTTTGTTAATAAAATGTTAAATTAGATTTATACTGAGCAAATAATGAAGCATTGACAATAGTCAAACGTTTTGCAGCACATACTGTAGGAACGTACCAAATAAAATTCTTCTTAGAGCCCCATAAAGGCTTGGGCCGGCATTGATGGCAAGTGATGGATTGAACAATTAATCATTTTACCATTGTCAATTCATGGACATCAATCAATCATTTTACATCTCTGACATTTTACATCTCTGTGTGATGGTAAAAAACAATCAACTAAACATAAGGTGTTAAATGTTAGAGTGTGGAGTTCACACCAAGCTAAATGCGCTTACCAAGCTTTGTGGGTTTCTTCATGAGTTTCCTTTGGTAAGTGTTAGTCTCCAAACATGATGATCTTCATCTACAGTAAGTCAAAAGTATTGACAAATATAATGTGCCTTAAATAATAAAACAAAAACAATCTTGTGAATTGAATGTGATGTGAATGTGAATTCTTAAGTTAATGACCTCAAAAAAGATAATTGGAGTCAGGCGTCATACCTGGAGCCTTGTTAAGAAAATTTTTTTTTGGGGGTGTGGTAGAGCTACTTCGATAAAAACCACTTGAACTATTTTTGCGTATACTCTAGCTGCATGAAAAGTGCATGAAAATAAATCTGTGAAAGTGTCACAAGATTTTAAAGACCAAAGAAATTTACCAGTTTACAGTTAAGCAAATGGAGACACTGTGGGGCTGTGGCTACTCTACCAAAAAGTGGGCGCCCAGTCAAAATGACCCAAAGCGGCCAACAAAGAGATCAATGAGGTAAAGAAAGAAAACCAGAGTGACAGCCAAAGATTTGAAGGCATCATGGGAACTGACTAACATTTGTGTTCATGAGTCTACAGTTTGTAAAACATTGAACGAGCAGGGTGTCCATGGCAGGACACCACAAGGGAAGCCGCTGATTACATGGCTGCACACCTGAACTTTGTGAAAGAGCACATTGACACTCCAAAGCAATGCTGGCAAAATGTTTTGTGCACTGATGAAACTAAGATTGAACTCTTTGGAAAGAACATGCAGCACTACATCTGACATAAAAAAATCACTAGATATCATCATGATGACATCATCCCAACCGTAAAGTACGAGGGAGGAAAATTCATGATTTGGGCCTGCTTTGCTGCATCAAGGCCTGGCCTTCTTGCAGTCATTGAAGGGAACAATTCCCAAGCAAATCAAAAAAACTTTCTTCAGGATAATGTGAAAATGTCTGTATGTCAGCTGAAAATCTGAAGAAGTTGGTTGATGCAAGGGGACAATGACCCAGGAAGATCTGACAGGAAGAATGGAATAAAATTCCTCTTGATCCACAGCTACAGGAAGCCCCAGGTTGAGGTTATTGCTGACTGGGAGGGTCATCCAGTTATTACTGTAATCCCAAGAGTTCACTTACTTTTACTAATACCCTTTGAATGTTGAATGACTGTGTTCAATAAAGTCATTAAAGATCAGATTTTTTGTGTGTTATTATTTTAGGCACATTATATTTGCCAATACTCTTGACTTAGATGAAGATCAGATCACATTTTATGACAAAACCATAAAATTAAAACAGGTTCACATACTTCTACTGTATCTCCCAACCTGTGTTTCTTTCTTCTTGAAATATGTATCACCATTGCCTTTACCATTTTTTTTTTTTTTTAAGAAATCTATCCTTCCACATTCCTGGACTCTGTACCTATCCATCACCTATTCATCACCTCTGATGCATGCCCATTAAGGTAAGCTTCACTCACCAATCTTTCTTCTTTGGGGACACTCACTACCACTTTGAAAGATGGCGCCAAAGTTCAGCTATTTACAATTTTTGGTTACGACCAGTGATCCCTGACACCTGTATGCTGCTTCCAGGCACCTGGCAAATAAGGATTTGCAGATGTAAATGTGAGCACAAAAATTGTCGACCACTAAATCAGGCATCTCTAATTGTGCGAATTATTGCGAATGGCACTCTTTAAAGTTAGATCACTGATAAATAAAACTTTAGTTTTAAACCATAATTTTTCCCCTCTCTATCTGAATTCCATACCCAGACTGAGACCTGGCTGAAAGCAGGTGAAAACAGCGCTTTTTCTGAGCTTCTCCCTGCCAGCTGTTCCTTTCTCAGCTCTCTGTGAGGCTCAGGTCATGGGGGAGGCTTGGCGTCTATTTTCAAAGTACATTTTTGTTGTCAGTCTATTTCTACAGATGACTCTCTGTAGTTTTGAACAGCAGTTATATGTGGTTGATTTTAGTTACCCTGTGTTTTTTGCAGTGGTTTAACACCCACATAAAATTAATGTACACTTATGGTGTCCAAATATTTTAAACCTAAACAAGAACACCGGCTAAATGAGAACACTCGTGCTCTTAGGCAGTGTTGTAAACAGGTCGATCGCAAGTGGAGGAAGGACAAATTGCTAGTGTTTCATGGTGCTCTAAAGAACTGCTTAGTAGAATACCAGAATGCTGTTAACGCTGCTAAGTCTTAATTCTTATCTACTCTTACTATTGCTAATAGCTGTCATTACCCTAGGGCACTTTTCAGTGAAGTGATCAAAAAGCAATACAGAGAACAACTTCTTACTGGAAGTTCTTTTCCCCTACAATTCTGAGTAAACTCCAGGGACTGCTGGACAAAGGCATGATTAAAACTGTGAATCATGTAAATCGTTGTTTACATGGTGTCAGCAGTAAGCCTGTACTGGCACAAGGACTTCGCAAGATTGACCCCCTCATTTTTCACCAGAATATCGCGGACAACTGGTTGAAGTTTAAGCGTGAATGGCGCATTTTTTGCAACGCCGGTCTTTCTGCTGCAACGAAGAAAGTGCAAGCGTACACATTTCTCAACATTGCCGGTCCCAATGCCCAAGATAAATATGACACCTTCACTTTCGTGGAGGGGGAAGATCCTGAGGATGCAGACATACTCTGGTAAAAAAAAAAGTATACTAAGTATATCAAATCCTAGCATGCCAAAGCATACTTAAATGTACTTGCAGCCAGACTAATGACTAGTATACTTGAAGTTTGCTATTTTGGAACAACTAATTTTGTACTAAGTGTATTTAAGTTGGAATTAAATTGTACAAAAGTACAATTTTAAGTGTATTAAGTATACTTTTGTGTGCTAAAGTGGAACAACTTTAAGTATACTTAGTACACTTAAAGTATATGCCTGTGTGTGTACTAATGTACATACCTGACAGTAATTAATACAATTTAAGTATATATTTAATATATTATAAGTACATTACAGCTATTTTTACTGTGTTACAAATACATGATTAATATACTATGAGTATATATTTTTATTACAGCAGTAGCTGTTATACTTCTTGTCAATTACAAATACTAAAAAAGTACACTGTGAGGTTAATACAAATATACTTTATTGTATCATACAGTACATAAAACCTTCTAGAATACAGTATTGCAAATGTATTACCAGTACACTAAAGGTGTTTAGGATAATTTACAAATGCTAAATGTATTTTCTACACTATAACATGTTTTTAAAACACATTACATTAGGACAGTAATTATGAGGGAGATTTTATTCATGAGTTCAACAGATTTAATTTGCACAAGGTTACAAAAAACTGTCCTATAGTTTATTTGTATTTAACAAACACACAAATTAAAATTTAAACTGTAGTCTGGACACAGACAGACATTAGTATTAGAGTATACAGGTACAGTATTAGTTTAAACCTGGTGTGTGGACACAGACAGACATCAGTATTAGAGTATAAAGGTACAGTATTAGTTTAAACCTGGTGTGTGGACACAGACAGACATTAGTATTAGAGTATGGGGTCAGGAGTAGCTCAGTGGTTAAGGCATTGGACTACGGTTCCCAGGTTCAAACCCCACAACCACCAAGTTCCCACTGTTGGGCCCTTGAGCAAGGCCCTTAACCCTCAACTGCTCAGATGTGTAATGAGATAAAAATGTAAGTCGCTCTGGATAAGAGCGTCTGCCAAATGACTAAATGTATACAGGTACAGTATTAGTTTAAACCTGGTGTGTTGATTCTAGCTGTTACACAGAGACTGAAAACAGGCCGAGAGCTACGGAGCCATTATACCACAAGCAAAGTACATGAGATTTAGCAACAACACATTAGACAATACATTCTATAGTTTAAAGTATGTACTTAATTACAAATTACCTAACAAAAACCGTTAAATTTACCTTATGCCGATGAAAATAAAATAATAACGATACGAACTAACGCACGCGATGATGCAGCTTCCAGCCGTTAATTCAAACTAGAAGTGGAGGACTGGGGAGCCAATCAGAGAGCGAACTTTCCGAATCTGCCCGCCTACAAACAATTGGCTGGTGAGGCGCCGAATACTAGTCTATGGGTTGCTGGAATAGATACAGAGATATCACACTGCTGCAGTGTGTCACTTTATTCTGTGAGCGCACAGAAGAGTGAGAGAGTGCAAACATAAGTTATCTTGAACAGGAAAAAATTATTTTCAGCGCACAAAAACAAGGTTAACATCGCGCGCGCGAGATAGAGATTTAGCGTGCAGAAACGAGTCTAAAAGCACGAGAGAGTAGTGCACTAAATATAAGTACATTTAAATTTAACTGATAATATACTGAGACTTCCGAATATTAAAAATTGTTTTCTAATGTATACTTTCTGTACATTTGTACAATGATTATTTCGAGCATATTTTTTTAAAATATACCAAAAATACATTGAAAAACAAGTTTAAATAAGTATACTTTGGAAATTAGACCAACCTTTTACTTAAAGTATATTTTCCAATAATATATTTTTGAAAAGTGTACTATAATACAAATATTTTTAAGTATATTAAAAATTTAATTCCAAAATTTGGTAAAAGCATGATGTTAGTATACTTTATATATATTAACTGATGGTACAATTTTTTGTTAGTATATTTGCAATGTACTATCGAGGATTTTAATATATTTGTAATACATTAAAGTGTATTTTTTTTTCACTGGGGTACTGGTAAAAAAGAAATTTGAGAAAATCTGCTTGCCTGTAAAGAATGTAATTGTGGACACACACGCATTCAATACAACGAACCAGAAGACACACAAAACAGTACAGTCATATGTAGCCACGTTAAAAACGTTTGCTGCAAAATGCAACTTACATACAATGACAACATCCGCACACAGCTGCTGAAAGAAAAAAATCTAACTTTGAGCTCAGCTATTGAAATGTGCATGCTACATGAGCAGTCTGAAAAAGGAAATAAAGAGATAAAAAAAGATGCAGACACCAGAGAAATAAAGGGGGAAAGTGAAGTCTGTGCTGTGCAGCTTTCTACATGTTCCAACTGTGGGGGCCAACATTCATCTAACCGCAGCAGCTGTCCAGCCTTCAACAAACGTGGAAATGCATGTGGAAAATGGAACCACTTCTCTAAATCAGATCTGCAGATCAAGTGGAACACGCACATACAACAGACAAGGACAAGGTACATCTCATTTAAACAGAGCGCCCCACACAATACGCAGGGGAGGACAAATACATAGAATAGGTGAACTTGACGCACAGATTGCTTGAGAACCAGCAGACTTATTTTATTGTAAAAGCGTAGAGGTACCAGCTGACAGAGGAGAGATATTTACCATCCTGCTTACTTCTAACATAAGAAAGCAGCTTAAGGTGAAGATCGATACTGGAGCCTGGTGCAATGTACTGTCCAGAGATGTTCTCCAATTCAAGAGCCCACAGAGTGGGTGTCCTCTATGGTGGCAACATGTAAAAAAGATGATGCCTTAAGACTATGCATTGACCCTGTCCACCTCAATAAAGCCCTCCTTAGACCGCACCATCCCATGCCAGGTGCTAAGGTGTTCAGCGTCCTTGATGCAAAGTGTGGATCCTGGCAGGTGTCACCCAAACAACTGCATCAAGGTCACCCGGGTCTAGAAGCAACAAAGCGCAGGGCCAAAGAAACCATGTTTGTAATGCCCTCAGACCACACCAAAAGCAGGGGTCCCTTCAACTGCATGATATACCAGACTTGCCGTGGGCCCTTACAGCGGCAGATATTTTTGAGTGGAGAGGAAAAGAATATCTGGTGCTCGTTGACTCCTATTCTGGCTGGTTTAAAATAGACCAGCTCCCAAATTTAACCAGTACGGCCAGTATAACCAGACTAAAACCTTACTCTGCCACTCATGGAGCTCCCCAGGAGCTAATTACTGACAACGCAGCATATTTTACAAGCAGGGAGTTCAAAGAATTTTCCTGGCTATGGGACCAGCAGTCCCCACTACCCACAATCAAATGGGCTGGCTGAGAGAGCTGTACGCTCAGCCAAACACCTATTAGAAAAGGTGTTAGGTGCTCGTCATGGTACAGACTTATACTTGGCACTGCTCAATCTATGTAACATACCAAGACATGGGCTGCCTTCACCAGCCCAGTGCCTGCTTTCGCGGCACATCAAGACTTCCATTCCCATGATCAAAGGCATGTATGTGCCAAAGGTGGAAACACAGGTCCAGGCAGCTATAACACGGAACAGACAGAGAGGAAAGACACATTATGGCAGGTCCGCTAGGCCCTTGGCTTCATTGCATGCAGAGCAGACAGTGAGAAACAGACGGACAGGGGATATGACAGATTGGCAACGATAATAGAAAAAGCAACACAGCCAAACAGCTACCAGGTTCAGGCTGGAAATGCCACATATGTGAGAAACAGGCTTCATCTCTTACCATACACCTGAGCAATACACCCCGCCTGCAACTACACAGGTCACACTCAACACCAACAATGAACCTCTGCCAGAGAAAAATGTATATATAATAAAAAATATATAAGAATGTTATATATCAACGTTAAAACTGTTCTTGCTAATTCAGTTTCAATTTTATATTCCAGATACACCCCTAATTAAGAAGGGGGATGTAGAACATGTAAATGGTTGTTTGCCGCCCCTTAGTGGCCGTTTACAATAAATGATATGGAAGGTCCCAGGGGGATTGTGGGTAGATTTAAAAGAGTAACAAACAGGTAGTTATGGATAGACTCAAGTCATGTTGCCGTACACAGGCAAAAGATAAAGTTATGCAACAATTTTCTCTCTGTATGATTAAGGTATTTATGTTCATTAGTGGTATAACGTTAACTCTTAGGTTTGTTGTTTATGATGCTTGCTATGCTTACCATGCCAAAAAAAAAAAAAAAAAAGCCTAATATATAAACCATCACATACATTTTTATGGTTTCTATTAAATACCATTATGAACCATTAACCTTTTCCAGTGAAACTATTACAAAATTCCTTATTGTTGTGTGTTTGGGGGACTTTTCCAATAGAATTTACTATCCCACCCACCAATAGAATCCATCATATACAAGCAGACATTGTTATACTTACCATCAAAACCAATACAATTCCCATTATAACCATTAAATCCATTACATCTTCTATTATTTTTGGGCAGGGTTTTATTGTTTTTTCAGCAGTGTATACATCATGAGATCTAATTAAATTTAACCACAACATTATGCTTTGCAACAAAACTGTTGCAAGTACAGTTATTTATTTCCATTGTTTATGTTAATGTTGGCTAAAGCCAATGTATTTACAATATATTTACAGTATACCGTACATGGCCAGTGTAATTTACATATGTGTAGATTGTTTAAAAGACATTTTCCATTTGCTATAACTCTGTTAAGTGACAAAGCATATAATTTGAGGCAGGCACGTGCAGGGGGCGGAGGGTGCTTAAGCACCCGCCCCTTTCCTCCAGGATGCCTCAAGTGGCCTTTTCTTGTTTTTTTTTTTTTTGTTTTTTTTTATGTGTATGTGCGTATGGAGCCCTGTCTTTGCTCCTCAACAGTAAAATGTAACTATTAATCTCAATTTTGCTAAATAAAAGGATCTGGCTTGCATCAGTCACATGACTGCCATTAACCAATGCTCGCTCGTTACGAGCCGAGTACGAGCTCACAAAGTGCACGCGCATTTTCTACAGGCTGGGTGGTGCGGAGCTGGAGGAGAAGCAGGCAAGTTAATTGAAAGGTGCAGACTGCAGCGGAACAGTAAATAGGGCGTACAGCGCACACTACAGTCTATAACAACAAATGAATTAAAATAAATGAGTGTGCTGTTTGTGCATCAGCGCGACAAGCATTACCTGTCCTTTTATGAACTGCACAAGTAGTGGTGGTCATTACCTGGGTGAGGGTGTTACAGGGGTTCTGTAGCTCTGTCCACAGTTTTAGGGAACATGTTTTGTTTTAAAGTAAGTTACAGGACTTTTCCCTTCTTTTCTGGAGGGATTTTATTTCAATAAATATGGATATCCACATAATTATGGATTATTATATGTATGATATTCAACAAAAAAACACTGTTTTTAAAGAGAGTATATTAAGTAACAGATATTAGGTTTATATTTCAAATTAGATAAAATGCTGATTTTACAGAAGTAAAATTATTGTATCTCTACAGTTTAAACATTTAAATATGCACTGCATGTGCATGTTTGTGTGTTTTATGTTTTTTTTTTTTATACATTCTCACCCTACCATGACCACCCCTGTCTTTTGTACTACTAATATCCTGGTTTCAGTTTATTTCCCAGTTTTTTAAATCTGTTGTCTTATAGTTCCAAGCATTGTCACCAATCTTTTTACATTTTATTTTTATCTCAAAGCACTTTTTTAATCAGCTACCTATGGACTTTTTAATGTCTACAGTCTCAGAACAACACAGCCCTGCCCTCCAGCACTATCAGCAACAGGAGCAGCATTAATCCCTCAACAGCCACATTGGAGCAATTCAGTGTAGAACCGCCACTGGGCTGGTGGCATCGTTCTCCTTAAATGAGTCAGTTAAATATTACAATAAATCATTAAAAGAATCATTGACCATCATGTCTCCATGAATAACAAGAGTTGTCTTCTTTGCTCACTTTGCTCCCTGGTTCAGCCATGAGCTTAGAAAAATGAAAGCTGCTGGTCGCATACGTGATCGCCGTTTCAGAAACCCCGGACTAATGGGGCACATAGCTTTCTACTCCAACATCATTAACAAAAACTCTAAGCAACCTTTTTCAACAATCAAAAACCTCCTGAAGCCACCTCCTTCAGCAATCTAATCTACTCTGAGCAAAAGTGATCCAATTTCATTAACAATTTTAAAATAAAGATCATTAACATAAGAGCATCATCACCCTCCAGTCCACCCTCAGCAGCACTGTGTTTGAGAGATTCTCAGGCTGTGACCTCCCCACCTCCGCACCTGCACCTTAGAGATAACCCAGGACACAGTTGTGGATACCATTGAGAAGAGATCAGATTTTACCCCCACTTTAATATAAAGGGTAATATGAAAACAGAAGCTCTTGACCTGTATTTGTATTATTATATGCATTCCTCTGCTGCCACATGATGGGCTGACAAATGACTCTAAAGTTGTGCAGGTGTTACTAATAAAGCAGATCTGGTTTTGGTGAGTGTAGGTTGTATTTCTCAACATAAATATGAATTTTTTTCAGGTAAAATTATAAACAAGGATGGCATAAAGCATAATTTAATGCAGATACTAACAAGTCACTGTAGATTTCCCCACACCAGGTACTATAGTGTCTTCTTCATGAGTAATCCACGAGGTGGTGCTGTTGCCGTACAAAGATCATTAACATCAAGAGCATCACCACCCTCCAGTCCACCCTCCACAGCATGGTGTTTAAGAGATTCTCAGGCTGTGACTGCCCCTTCTCTCCTGCACCTTTTTAATGAGATAACCCAGGATGCAGTTGAGGATACCATTAAGAAGATAAACCTATCAACCTCCTCCCTTGATCCACGACCTTCTACTTCAACTTAGGTCTTCTTGCCTGCTATTTTTTCCACAATTACTACTATCATTAATCTCTCACACAAATCAGGTAGTGTTCCACCAGCTCTTAAAACTGCAGTGATCACCCCCATCTCAGAAATCCCAACATGGATCTTGAAGTCCTGTCTAACCCATTTCCGAACTTACATTTACAGCATTTGCCAGGCACTCTTATCCACAGCGACATTTTTTTAACTTAATTTTTTTATCCAAACAGTGGCAACTCGGTGGGGCTCTGGTTTTAACCTAGGACATTACCAATAGGTAGACCAACACATTCACCACTGAGCTACACCTGCCCCTTTCTTTCTTTTCTTGGCTAGATTCTTAAAAAGGTAGTTGCTACTCAGCTTCTGGAACACCTCAAGCAAAACCTTTTTTGAGAAATTCCAGTCTGGGTTTCAACAGGCCCAAAGCACTGAAACACTGTTACTCTGAGTTACAAATGACATGCTGAAAACCAACAGCACATTCTTTTACATTACTCTCCTCAGTTACATTTGATAACCACATCAAACACCTTTGCAGAACCTAATTTATTCAGCTCAAGAACAAAGCAAAGCTACGTTCCCATCTCTTGCACTCTTCATCGGGATCTCCGGCCAGAGGCTCCTGAATCTCCAATATATTACAAAACACTGTTGTAATCCTGCTGAGAGCAAGAACATTTGACCACATCACACCTGTTTTGCAATCTCTTCACTGGATCCCTGTTTCCTACAGGTTGGACTATAAAATTCTGCTCCTGACCCAGCAGTGTGTCCCCATGATCTAAAGGGACTATTTTTTCCATTAAATTTCAATCTCTGTCTGCTTTTAAAACAGGCCTAAAAACTTACCTGTTTACGAACGGCGACAACAGAGTATTGGTGCTGATTTTATTTAATTTTTTTGTTATACGTATAATACTGAAAATGTGTCTGCCAAAAAAGCAACTTCTGATAACGTCAGCCGTTTTGGAGAAATTACTTTATATGTGCCCCAAAAAATGCAATTTAAAATGCAAATTATTCATATTTTACGATTATTTATAGTAAAGTTGGTGTAAGCTTCTAGAAGCACATGTCAAATGGTGGTCAAAGAACAAACATAGTGCAGGTAATGTGCTGTAATGATGAATTTTGAAATTGTTGCTAAAGCTTTCCATGCAAAATGAAAGATTTTTCCCCTAAATTACTAACAACAGTGGTTTATTTCAGATGCTTCAAATTAGACACACACCATAAAACAAAGGAAACTATATTTTATTTTGTTAAAATAGCTTTTTGTAATTTGCCCAATAATTATTGGGCAGATAACACATAAACCCTTAAAATTGGTTTTAAGGGCTTTCTCAGTGCTTTGCATGAAACATGGTTTTTGATAAAAGCTTAAAAAGCAAAAAATCTGTAGTGTCTGTAAAATTCAAGTTAGAATATCTTAAAAATTTGGCCTTTAAGTATAAAACACTTTTTCAGGTCTATGTCTTTTCATGTAAAATCTAAATTGGACAAGTTTCATCTGAATGACAGTTAAGATCATTGAAAGATTTGAATAAAAAAAAAGTTCACTACATAACATGGACATGAAATTGCCCTTCAAAGCACTTTTGTAAGTCGCTTTGGAAAAGAACATCTGCCAAATGGCAAAATGTAAATGAAATTGCATTTAGCAAATGTGTTTCTTTTTATCTGAAAAAAATAAAAATGTATATGCATACTTAAATAAAAAAGATAGAAGATAAGAAGCATTAAGTATTATAAAAAATTGTTATACTACACTTTTTAGTACAAATACCATGTTTTGGCCAAAAGGCTTTTAGTAAGTTGCGTCATGTGTTCAACTTTTTATTCATGTCCACATGAAAAGTGCTATAGAAAAAAAAATGTAATGTATTATTATTATTATTATTATTATTATTATTATTATTATTATGAATTTGTGCTGATGTGAGTTCATACAGGGAATGCCAGTATCACCTGGCACACCTGACCTTCTACATTGTCCAGATCTTTTGTATTCCTTCCATCATCCACCTGTGGCTCTCACCCTTAATCACTGGTAATGCAGGATCTATTTATTGCATTTAGGCTTTTATATATAATAGAATTGTACATTTACTTAGCACTATAAGATCCTGTGACATTTCTCAAATCTTTAACCATCTAGTTTGGGAGGATTGTGTGCTCACAGTTTTTTTGCTAGTTTTTGCTAACAGTTGGTGTGAACTGGTCAACTGGTGAGTAAAGAGTGTATTTCTCTTCATGAATATGAAATAATTTTAGCATAAATTAGAAAAAGTGCCATAAAACATCATTTGATACTGATACTAACAAGTCACTAGATTTCCTCACACCTCCACCGTCAGGCCTCCATGGTTCCCAGAACAAGATAATGGTCCCCTGGCCAAAAAGTGTGTTCTTCATGAGTAATCCACAGGATGGTGCTGTCGAGACCTCCCTCAAGTCATGTTGCCGCCGTCACGTTAACGTACAACACACAGGACATGAGGCGACAAACGTTCATTGTTGGAGAAGCAAAAGTAGAAAGAGGGGAAGTGAGATCATGAAACAGAGATGCAAACAGATGAGATGAGAACAAACATAGTGCAGGTAATGTGCACTTTCACCCTTTCTTTGGAAAACACTTCTAATGTGTGCTGATGTAAGTTAATGCTGTGAATGCCAGCACCGCCAGGCACACCTGACTTTTTATGTGATAAGAAACGGTTCTTCATGGCGCGCTGCGTCTTCCAGATCTTCATCATCCACCTGTTTCTCTCGCTCCTAATCACCGGTAATACAGAGGGTAAGTCAGGATCTTAATCTACATCATCATCATTTACCGCTCATCAAAACCTTTTTTTAATTTGCATTTTACTCAATGACTATTGCATAACACCCTTAGTAAATGACATTACCAAGCTTTCAGTTAATTATAGCACTGGAATTAATGAAGTATGAAAATCAACAGTGGACACAAAATAAGACAGAAAAATGGATCGTCTTCATTAGTCAATAATCATTCACTCTCTTAACGAGGGTTCCTACTTCTGTGATGTATAATAATGTACATTATGCTTTTAAATGCGGGACACCTGCTGTGCATTTTGACTATTAATGTGAACTTCTTAATCAAAACAGGTTATTCTTTTATATTTTTACGATTTACTTGTGAAAAAGTATTTTCATGAAGAACCCTGGCACGGAAACGTTTTGGATGGTCAAAGCTAAATAAGATAAGATAGACCCCAGATAAGGGTGGTCAAAGATAGGATAAGTTAAGATCCAGTAAGATAAGATAAGACAATTCAATTAAATTCAGTTCAATTCAATTTTATTTTATTTGTATAGCGTTTTTAACAAATGACATTGTTGCAAAGCAGCCTAAGAATTATAAGATAAGATAAGAAAAGTTAAGATAAGATAAGAGTCAACATTTTTTTGCAGCGGAAGGTGTTGTGGCAGCTTTGAGACAATACAATTATGTTAAACATTTGATGCACCTGGCCATAAATTCATATTTGTTTTCTATTAACAATGAAATAAATGATTTTATATATTTAGGCCTCTATACATAATAAAATGATGTACACGTGCATTTTTTTAGAAATGTACAGTAGATACAAAAATACTTACTGCTTATTCTGCCAGAATTCCCCTAAGTGTGGCTCATCGCATACTTTCATTACATCTGCTGTTGAACAGTCTAAAAAGTGCTGCTATGATGTCATATATGTGATGTACAGTATGTCATTTACATATTTTTTTTTTTAATTCTTGAGAAAACACTTTCCAAAAAAACATGGAATCTAGAAAGCTATTAGTAAATGTGCCTTGCTAACAAACTTCTATAAAAGCGCTATGTTAAGCTTGTTGTTTCTTACTTACCATGAAACTAATGTAATATAACTATATACACAGGCAACTAAAACGTAGCAACCTAACACTCATGTACATTTCTCGCACTTGTATTCCCCTAAAAACTCCCATGTTCCCCTAAAAACTCAGTTTCTCAGAAGTTTTAAAACTCTTCCCCTTTCTTATCTCAGTGCTTTGTAAACAGGATGTGCCCCTCACGATGGAGGAGGTGGGGGGGCTCACCTTCATCCCATCGTGAACTCACAGTGAGAAACACACACCCACCAAAAGATATTTTACAAAAAAAGTGTCATTTTTGAGAAAATAGTTAAAAGTGAATTTCCAGTGATTTGTGTAGGTTTGTGTATGTATTGGTGGTGGGAAGTGTTAATGAGTCAAGGTGATGTTGAAGTGTTAGTCATCTTTTGGTTCCCGTCTGTCCAGACACTCTTAGAAAAAAAAAAAACTGATAAAATTGAGAACTTTGGTTAATAGATCTCCTCAAAAGAGTGTTTCCCTGGGTTTCCAAGGAAATTACATTAAAAAAAGAGGGGTTTTAGCTATCTTGAGAAACACTGAAGAATTGTTCACATGGGCATTTTCCATATTTTAGTCATTCTTTTTGCTTGTGCTTTTTAGATACCGAGGCAAACTGTATCCCATCTATCAGGGTCCCACGGAACACAGTGTGGAAAGTTCGCGTAAAGAGTATCCTGGAGATCAACTGTACTATAGTCAGTGAACCCCACTGTTGGGAGAACATAAGTGTGACATGGTGCAGAATTGATGACAAGAATGATTGTAAACCAATTCACTTTAATCACACCACAATTGAATGGAACTATATTACTGAGAGTGAAAGAATGACATTCCTGATTTTCCATGGAGTAACCATGCAGGATTCTGGTCTGTACAGATGTAACACAAAATCTCCTACACCCAGTGTCAGCCATGCTATAAATGTCACTGTGACAGGTAAACACATCATACTATCATACATCATACATACATATGAGTCAAATTTAACAAACACACACACAGAGCAACAATATAATGCACAAATAATACAAAAGTACCTGAAATGTGTCTCACATTTGAAATTAGACAATGTTTATATTAACACTGACAACATGAACATATATCATAATATGTGTAAGGGTTCGACCCAGATCTGCCTCTATCTAAAAGTGTTTGAATTTTTTTTTTATTTCGTGCCATAAAATGAAACACAAACATTTTAAAATTGGTGTATTTATTACATTGAGTTTGTAATTCTACACTATTCAGCCAATTTCTTCAAGTTTTGAGTTTGAACTAGGAGTGTATATTTAATGATTATATTAATATAAATATATTTTAGATGTTCCAGATTGTACCACTGACAACACAGTAACGAGCCAGGAAAGCAATACAACAAGTAAGAACTGTAGTTTTAACACATTATTTTGTGAATAAATTCATAAGCATAATGTTTTCTCATGTGTGTTTGACCAATAAAGTGAAAGTTAGCCTCGGGTTATTTACTTAAAATTACTGTTTCACATACAACTTCTGCTCATTAACTGCAACAGAAATGAAGCACTGCTGATGAAGTCATTTCTTAAAATACTTTTTCATTTCAGAAAGTCTAAATCAGACCAGTGAAACTTCTGATTCGCTGCAGCCCTACGTGCCCTACATCTGTGGTGGGATTGGGGGGCTTCTCATTGTGGTAGTTCTGTCAGTAATGCTTATCCGGTGTCGAGGTGTGTGCATTTTTATTTTATTTTATTCCTGTTCTCTCCATACATGTAATAACGTTCAGTAGAGCTCAGTACTGGACATGTATGTGAGTTTCATTGACATGCACTTCTGTTTAATTTTAACAGGAAGGAAAAAAATAATTAAAGAAAAAATACACGAAGATCAGGTACAGTTTGTATCTTTATTATTATGTCACTAGATTAACGATTAACAGTGAAATCTTTGTCTCATGATCCAATCCCATCTACAGTCCTCAGGATCCCCAGTGGCTGATCTTGCTCCACCCATGTATACTCCCAGGCAGTCTCCATGTATCAAAACCCAAACTCTTCCAGCCCAACTCAGTCCACCAGCACCCAGTATATATGACACCCCTCCAATCAGAGGGACATCTCTAAGAGACCGATCATATGCGGGAGGACGTCATGTCAATCAGGGACCACCGAGACGATATGAGGGCCGTGTCGCTGTAGAAGAAGAGGAAGAAGACAACCCTTTGATATACGCCACTCTAAATCATGAGGCTGCGCCACCGAGACCTGCTCAAAGAGTTGCTCATGTACAGATTGAGGCATCAGAATATGCTGCCATTAAAGTCACATAACTCTAAGCATTAATTCTACAGAGAATGGACCAGAGGTTAGTTTACCAGAAGTTATTTACTTTTCTGACTGTTAGAAGCAGTCTGGCCTTAAAATTTAAGTATTTTAAGTAAGCAGTACCTAGTACTTCACGTATTTGGCTCCAGGCCTGTTGGTTTGACTGCATAGACTTTTTTTTTTTACTAAATTATGATTGTTCACAATATCAGCTATGCAGCTTGTAGAGCTCACATAAGTTATATTGCTAATGACAATGTGCTCAATGTGGAATGAGGGCAAGCTGTCAGTGATGACTAATGTAAAACCACGGTTCATCTATGACAATCATGACTGTGATTGATAACAACTGAGAGAGACCACCAAGAGTACACCATGACCAGGACTAATCCAACCAACCAAAGAAAGACCAATACTCCTACCAACTGAGATCAAGATTGAGATGTGTGCAGACTGAAATCAAGAACCTTATCAACCAAGATCACTACATGATAGAGATGGATATCAACTGAGATAAAAACCCACCCATTCAACACCAACACAAAATATACCTATCCCATTTGCAAGCAAGAGAAGACCCATGTCATTACCAACCAAGACCAAGACAAACCCATAACATCTAAGACCAAGACCCATACCATCCAAAACCCACAGTAAGACCAGATCATTTCTGAAGTTTAAGACTTTATATCAAGACCAAAACAACATTCAGACATAATGGACTAAGACCAAAGTCAGAGAGGAAGAAGACTTTATTTTTCACATGTACAGTACCTCACACTGATTTTTTTCAGTCAGGGTCAGGGCATAGTGTCATCCATGATACAGCGGCCCTGAAGCAGAACCTTTACCTTTTACCTTTTACTTTGCTGAGCTACAACTGCCTGTAGAAAGGCAAGAAATGTCTTGTCCTTGAGACCAGAATTATAATTAGACAATCTAGTTGTTATTGAGCACAGAGAAAAATTAACCACAAACATGGATTTTTTTAAATATACTGAAATTAAACGAAATATTCTAAATACTAGGTGAAATTGATGAGCTTGGTAAGAGTTGTTTCACTCTATTCTGGCTTTTAGGTAACAACAAAAGTTGGTGGTTAAAAAAAACAGCAATTCCAAACTTACTATAGCTTTCATATTAATAAACTGTTCCGTGTTAAAGATGAATTAATAAATATTAATATATTATTAATGAACTGAAACAGGGTATTATACTTTATCATATACTGTAGTTATAGGTAATGAGAGTCTTAAAAAGCAGAGATCTTTACTAATGCTGGTTTTATGTTATTTTCTCCTTAATATAATCAACTCTATGGGACTCTATGGCACATGGACCTTATAATATAAAACATATAACGATTGTTTCTGGGAAAATGTGTGGTTTGTGGTTTTGGTTGAATTGGACTGTCCAATTTTATTGACTGGGGAATTTTGCTGACGTTTATGGTTATTTGATGGGCGGGATTTTCTGTGATTGTGTCATGGCCAATCTGCAATAGCTTAACTTTAAACCTGACCATTAAACTTTAAAATCTTCATCAACCATGTAAATGTTTTTACTACATATTAGTAACTAGCATAAGTTAATTTTTAACTGAGAAAATAAATGATTTTTGGTTGTATATATATAACTGTCCAGTTTTTTATTTTATTTTCATGTTCTGTCTCCCTACAGGTAGGGTTAGGGTTAGGGTTAGGTATTGGGTTAGGGTTAGGTATTGACTTTACATTTGTATACTTTCTAGTAGTGATGGTTTTGTTACGAAAGTTATCTGTGATAAAGGTTTTTGGTCCAGTTTTCTAAGTTACCTGACTGACCACTTCCTCATCATATAGTAAGTGACAGATGTAAAATAAACCTGTAATGCATTTATCTCCGTTTGTGGTTGTACACACTGTACATGATGAAGTCATGGACTGCAGGGAGTTCTGTCACTATATTTCTGAGAATAGTTATTTATCAGTGCTAGCTTAAATTCTATATGATTTGCATACTGAACACCGATTCCTGATCAACATGCTTCGCTCCAGAGATATACTTAAACACATAATGTGAAATTAAAATTTGAAATTTGACTTTAAAAGAAACGGAGTTGGAGAGTGCATGGTAGGGCAAGATTGTGCAGAGAACAATTGCGGGGAGCCCACAAGCACTACAACAAATGATTACATTTCCTGTTAGAGAAAAGTGATGGAACGGAACAAAAGTGAGGTGGAGTGGGGTCTGACCTCAACCTGTTTCTTTAGTCAAAGCAGATGAGTAACATATCTTTCATCTGTACACAAACTGTACACATGTATATACAGTTTGCAAGTGTGTGAGCGAGTTATTCCATACCGTACGGCTGGGTGCAAATATTTACACCACCTCAGAACAAAGAGATGCAGATGTTTACTTAAAACTAAAGGGTGATGAATGTCAGGTGTGCTTTTTTTTGTTGTTGAACGTGATGTAAATAGTCTGTAATCATTTACTGATTCATGCTGTATAATGTCAAGTGATTTTTTGTTGTATGATTTGAAAAATTGTTTAGAGATAAACTATAAAATAGAGCAGACGCAGGAACCATGGGGATGCGAATATTTACACTCTGTTACTGTATTTCTATATGTCTACGTATCCACAGTGTACTGTAAATATAAACCTGTCTCTAAGTCTTATTGTGAGGCAAAAGCATTTTTTGTCTGAGGGTATGAAAAATCGTTAAAAATTTCACTTCTGCTATATTCAACTTACAGATTGCATTTCAGTTTCTGAGTTTTGGGAAACAAACAGCTTTATAAAATTAAATTAAATTTCAATTTATATTAAAGACATGAACTGAATTTGTGTTTTAAATAAAATTTCTGCATTGGAATTGAAATATTACAACAACAAAAAAAAAAACTAAATGTGCTATGAATGTGTTTTTGTTATAAATTATTACGTATATAAATTATATATGTAAATTTGTTTATTATTTCTAAAAATGTTATCAACCTATACAAGTAATCATTATTTTACACTCTTGACAAATTAAAGACGAAGATAAATGTTATAATTGAAGAGGCTTGATCATATGAATCCTATTGAGTAATAATTGAATTCACAAAAACGTACAGAAGTAAAGCTCTGGACTTTTTGAGACATCGTGCTACTTTCAGTTCAATGAACTGGCCCCTGTGCTCTCACTTCTTTCACATCTACTTTATGTTGATTTCATTTGTGTGTGTGTGTGTGTGTGTGAGAGCAACTGAGACTTTTTCACGTAAGCGCTGTATCCGTCCTGGCCTTTTAAGTGTCACATGTTAGAGGATGCTTTGACAGGGGATGTATGATTTGTGGGTTTTAGCAGCACGACTGCAGAGCATGCAAAAGTGAGATGATTGACAGGTACCTGCTATCCTTGCTCAATCACTCATTCAGGGTCTACCACCACGCATTTTTGCAGCTTACCTCAAACCTTAACACACCTGATGTAAATATATGTGGTGTACGCCAATCGGCAAAAATTCTATGCGGGAAATTTTGCCCGGGAAATTTTGCTGACGTTTATGGTAATTTTGATGGACATGATCCTTTTTGATTGTGTCGCGGCCATTCTGCAAAAGTTTAACTATGATCGTAAGACCTCTGTTTACTACCTATTGGTAATCAGTATAAAAGCTATAATAACATTTTTACAGTTTTTAATACACTTTTCTACATATTAAACTGAATTCAATTCTAAAAAAGGAATTAAATCCATCTATTTTATTTTTTATTAGTTTGTTTCCTTTTATGTACCTAGTTAGCTATCTTTGCTAGCTTTGGTTCATTTACATTTAGGAGACATTTGTCCTGAGCAATTATCCAGAGCGAGTTACAAAAAGTGCTTTGAAGTTTCTGTCATTGGATAGATACTTACTGTACACTGGGTTACTAGGTTACTAACTAAGTGGCATTAGTCAAATACAATAGGGAAGGGGATTTTCCTTTTATATATATTTATATATATATTCTTCTTCTTTGTCTTTCGGCTGTTCCCTTTCAGGGGTCGCCACAGCGAATCATCTGCCTCCATCTAACCCTATCCTCTGCATCCTCTTCTCTCACACCAACTAACTTCATGTCCTCTCTCACTGCATCCATAAATCTCCTCTTTGGTCTTCCTCTAGACCTCCTGCCTGGCAGTTCCAACCTCAGCATCCTTCTACCGATATATTCACAATCTCTCCTCTGAACATGCCCAAACCACCTCAATCTGGCCTCTCTGACTTTATCTCCAAAACATCTAACATGGGTTGTCCCTCTGATAAACTCATTCTTAATCCTATCCATCCTTGTTACTCCCAAAGAGAACCTCAACATCTTCAGCTCTGCTAACTCCAACTCTGCCTCCTGTCTTTTCTTCAGCGCCACTGTCTCTAAGCCGTAGAGCATCGCTGGTCTCACCATTGTCCTGTACACCTTTCCTTTCATTCTTGCTGATACTCTTTTATCGCACAACACACCTGACACTTTTCTCCACCCATTCCAACCTGCCTGTACCTACCTGTACTGTATATATTTATATAAATGGGGATGGCGGTCAGGGGGTTAGTCCAAGTTATCCAAGGGGTTTGTCCAAGTTTCCTGTTTTCAAGTTTCTGTTAACTGATATCAGTGTTAAAGTCTAGTTAAAGCATTACACTAGCTTATCATCATTTAAGCATAGTTTATATTTTTACATTTATAGACTTACCATCAGGGCGGCATGGTAGCTTAGTGGTTAGCACTTGCACCTACAGGTTCTGAGTTCGATTCCCACCTTAGGTCTGTGTGTATGGAATTTGCATGTTCTCCCCTTGCTTGGTGGGTTTCCTTCAGGTACCACGGTTTCTTCCCACAGTCTAAAGATTTGCAGATTAAGCTAATTGGCGTTCCCAAATTTCTAGGCACTTTCTAACTTCATGGTCATTCCTGATTTTTTATTATTTCTACACTGTAAAAAATGCTGAAGGCATCCAAAATATGCAATAATCTCCCTTGAACAGTTGATATTGAGATGTATCTGCTACTCATGATCTTAAGGCCTTCATAACAGCTTTAATCAGAGGTGGCTGGTAACCCTAAAAGAACTTCTCCTCTGCAGCAGAGATAAGTTTTGGTCTTGCTTTCCTGAGAAGGTAAGGCCTTCATGAGAGATCATGTGTTTTGCAATTGAAAATACTTTTCTTACAAGAACTGTTCCAGAAATGCTGACCTCAGCGTCTTTAAAAAAACATAACTGTTGTTATTGTTGTTGTTTCATACAGTACTTATCTAATTCCATAGGGGTTATTTCATAGTATTGTAATCCACCAGTATTGCTATAGAATGTAGAAAATAAATCACTCAACAAAAACAAAGAAATTTGCAAGTGATCCCAAACTTTTGAGCGGTAGTGTATATGGTGTAAGTGTGTTCACTTTATCCCTGTTTGCTGATATCAATCAGTCCTTAAGCTAGCAGAGGTATTGTAAAGTAATTTTGCTAATTAGAGCCATCTTATAATAATGATTCTTCAACACCCGTTAGTGACGTTTCAGTGCTGCTCTTTTAGTATATCTTAATTTCCAGGCTGATGAAATGAGTTTATATGATGTCTGCATTATTATGTACAAAACCATTTCTATTTCTAAACATACCTTAAACAATTAATGAATAAATAACAGAACAGAAAAATGTTTTCATGCTTCTAAAAAAAAGCAACATATTGCATGACAGACCAGACTTCAGATGAAAACCAAAAAAAAAAAAACCCTAATGTGCTGTATGCTTATTGGTTTTGCATGAAAATAGAAATGAGCAAGTGTGACAAAGCACGCAACAGCTGTTTTACTTATAGTATGTACTGTGCAAAACCTCTTGGACACAAATATGCCTTCGAAAACAATTTTACAGAAAAGAAACTTTTCTAAAGGTCACTAAAGAATAGCAAAATTAACACAGTCGACGTTTGGTGTGAAAGTTATTTGCTTGAAAATAATCAGTAGTTTTAGATACAGATTTGTGCAGTTTTATAAGTAAAAACAGATTGGTGGTTTTACTGAGTATGCTGGAGAATATTAAGTTCTTCTGGTAACTTTGTCACTATATTCTCTCTATATTTATGGAAAACCCTAAAGCCTACATTAGATTTTTTTTTTTCATCTGAAAACTGGTCTGTCGTGTAATATGTCACTTTCTTTAAAGACATGAAAATATTTATGTTTGTTTTTTATATTAATTTATAAGCTATGCTTGGAAACAGTAAATAATAATTAGTGGTATATTAATATTATACCACCCTTTTGCTTATAAAATCAGATTTGCCATCAAATCTTGACAGCTAGATTATTCCAAACATCTTCGAGACCTAACCACAGATCTATCTGTGGATGTAGGTTACCTCTAATCCTTCTGTCACTTCCTGTAATCCCAGACAGACTCAATGATGTTGTAATCGGAGCTTTGTGGGGGCCAAACCATCACTCCCTTGTTCTTCTCTTTGCTGACGATAGTTCTTAATGAAACCGGCTGTTTGGGGTTGTTGTCCTGCTGCAGAATAGGTTTGGGGTCAATCACTTTGGGGACTTCTCCCTGATGGTATTGCATGATGAATAAGTATCTGCCAGCATTTCTCAGCTTTGAGGACACCATTAATCCTGACACAAATCTCCAAATCTATTTGAAGGAATCTAGTTCCAAACATGCAAGGAACTTTCACTTTCACTTATCATACCACTCTCCAGCCCTTCCTCCTGATACAGCCAAATATTTCACATTTTGACTCAGTAGTCCATCTGCTGCCATTTTTCCGCACCCCAGTTCCTATTTTTTCCTGCCTAGCAGAGTCCCTTTCAAGACTTCCATGAAGACCACCTCTGGCCAGACCTCTGGTAGACTGCTTTCCACCAGTTCTTTGATGATGGCACTGCTGAACAACCTCCGAAGGTTGAAGAGAAGTAGATCATGATGTGTCTTTCATCTGCAGCACCTATTCCCTTAACTTCCAGCACATATTGAAACCGCAGTCTGTTTTGAAACAGTTGCCTGGGAGATCTTGCTGATGCATTATACTGTAACTACCTTGCTTGCATCTTGTTGATGTGCTCAGTCTTGCCATGGTGTTTGACCCAGTCTCTTCAGTCTCACCTTAGTCACAGAGTTTGCCTGTTCCTCATCCATGTTTAAGCCTCCTACACAGCTGTTTCTCTTTCAGTCATTTATAACCTGCATTATAACCTACATATGGGTTTGTTTGTTTGTTTGTTTGTTTTTTTATACATGTATGTGCCGAAGACTTTTGCACAGAAGTCAGGTTTTATAGAGTGTGCTGGAGAATTGAGAAGTTGTTCTGGTAATAAATAATAAAAAAATAAATAAAAAATAAATGTATATATATATATATATATATATATATATATATATATATACACACACACAAATTAGTCATAACATTATGACCACCCACCTAATATTGAGTAGCCCCCCCACTTTGTCACCAAAACAGTAATGACCAGTAATGACTTTTCTATTAGAACCATCATTAACCATTTGCTCAATTTGAACTACAGTAGCTCGTCTGTTGGATCGGACAACACGTGCCAGCCTCCCCATTGTGCACAATCCCTATGTACATCAGTGAGCCTTGGCCACCCATGACCCTGTTGCTAGTTTAATGGTTTTCCTTCTTTGGATCACTTCCTTGGATTGCTTGACCACTGTAGACTGGGAACATCCCACTGGATCTGCAGTTTTGGAGTTGTTCTGATTCAGGTGTGTAGCTACATTTTAATATCTTGTTTGTTTCGTATTAATCCATGTATTTTTAAAATGGCATTGATGTGTTGTGGGTAAAAAAATATAAATATATATTTCTCATTATTACTATTATTACGACTATGTTGGTCCAGCTCAAGGGTAATATCTCTCACCACCTAAATAACTTCTCTTCTGATGTATTCTTTGTTCATATCCTCTGAAAGCATCATGAGTTCATGGCCTTGCTTAATCTTTTAACAGAACTCCTTCAAGAAACACAATGTAATGTTGGGCAATGTAATGTTCAAGGCTGTTGTAACGAGCCTCTTCTGATCAGCACATGAGTAGAACATTCAGTTCTGCTTACACATCATGTACCTTGTGAACATGATTAAATCTGAGAATCAGTTCTATTTCAGTTCCTCTAATTGCATAAAATGATTGTGGTCTTTATGGAGAAACTCAGGTTTTATAACATTATGGGATCACGCAAGGTGTGAGATTGGGGATATGTAAAAGGGAAGAAGATGAGGAAGAAGATACCAGGTGGTTTTATGTGAGAATGGTTGTCATATGATAGGAAAGTGATTTATTTGTCTCTAAGTATATTTATTAAAATAAATAATATATTAACATAACCATCTACACTGCATTATTCAGACATAACCATTCTCGCACTGAAGTAAGGCAAGGTTGGCATAAAAATAAAGCAAGGAATAAAAAAAAACATTTTTAAGGGATTTCCTATTTTGCTTTTGAACTTCCTTTCAAAAGCACTTGTTGATAGCATTTAGGTTTTTTTTTTTTTAATGAAGATTGTACAGATTCTTTTTTTCATTTTGCTACATTTTTTCTCTTAATGCCTCACTAAAGACCCTTTAATCATGTTTCATACAACAGCATGTTGAAGTAGTTGAAGTGAGACAGTAAGTCAGTCTAGCAATCATATTGTTATCGTTTCTATAGTAACAGCTTATCCACATAATCTAACGAACCACTCTAATGTGTGGTATAAAAGGAATTAAACATGTTGATACATGATCTTATTGTGGTGAAATTAGTTTCAACTACGCTGACCCCAGTGTTGATTGTTTTCCAATAAATGCATTTCCATCCTAATCTATTATAGATCAATATATTATGAAATGATTCCAAACAGAGCTGAGGATTTCATTCACTGTAACAATGTATCCTTGTTTCTGCAACATTTCAACCTTTTCCCTTTGATCATAAGCGTTTATAATATGAGGGCTGTTCTGAAAGTAATGCATGTGAGCATACATTGTTTTTTATTAAACTACAGGTGTCAGTAGAGTAACCCTTTCTCTGTACAAAGGTACTATTTACCCCACTGTGCTACAGAATGTTTACAGAGACTACGCCTTTGACAACAACGCACAGTGCACAGGTGGATGAAGAAGTTTAAAGAAAGGGAAACCAGCACTGAAGACAAACTGCGCAGTGAAAGACCATCAACTGTGACAAAGGGGACTTTCAAACAGGATTCGAGAGTTAAGTTGGGCAATGATGCCTTGTGTTAAGTAGTACCTTTGGATAGAAGAAGAGTTACCCTAGCAACATGCGCCTCCCATGTCAGTTTAAAAAAATGGTGTGGTCACTTTTGCATTTCTTTCTGTACATATTAATAAACAGTAACCGTAATAAATGTATATAAGACTGTAATAACTGATATCACGGAATTGTTATATCAATGCCACAGGTGAAAAAAAAGAACTGCAAGGATTCAATTATAAAAGCTTCTGAATAGTTCTTTAAAATTGCCTTTGCACCTATTTTTTTTCCACTTTTTTTACTTTTTTAAAATAGACATTGACAAAAAAAAACATTTTATCAGAGACGTACCAGGTTCGTGGTGGGAACTCGATGTTACTCTTTACTGTATGTTAATATTTACTGTAGTTGCACATTATGACATATTATGTGCATCTAGCTGTTTACTTAATAAGAGCAAAATCATTAAGTCATTTGTATTCCCCCTGTTTAGACTCCATGGTTTAAAACCTCCACTTCCCCCTAGTGGAGATGCACGTGCAGGGGGTGTCAAGCTCGATCACTCATAACATGTGGATGTCTCGTCTTTTTTCTTTTAAATCAATATTAATAAGGTCAACAACAATAAGATAACTATTACGAACAATGAAATTCATCATGAAAATAGAAACAAAAATAGTTTTAGCGTCTCCAGTGAGAGCATTGTAGTGTAATAGAATAGAAACGCTTATTAGTACTGTACATTCATGAAACACACACACACACACACACACACACACACACACACACACACATACAGTATGTATATAAGGAAGACTGTTGCTTTCTGCAGTCATAGCAGCACTAATTTGGGTTCCCTGTATGAATCCTGGGAAAGAGAAGAAAAAAAACAGTGTATTAGACGTGCAACAATAGGAACAACGTCTTGTACAAGATATAATCACAGTTTTTGTGTGTTGAAGTAACTCTGTGGTTTGAACATGACAGTAAATGATATGGTTAAGGAAACTGGTGTGTGTGTGTGTGTGTGTGCGTGCGTATGTGTGTGTGTGTGGTGTCGAAACAATTGTAGGATCACTTTTAGCCTTCGGTTTAGTCGTTTAACAAAGCTTTTTTTTTCTAACTGTTGCATGAAGTGATTTCCGATTTTCAAAAATTTTCAACAAATGTCTACATTTAAACAGATTCTACTTGCAAAAAAAGTTAAAGCAACCCAAAATGCATTTGTACTGTGTTCGTACTGTATTTATTATTTGTATGGCGGCCCAGAAAAACCCATTAGATCCTTCTGTGATAAAAATTTGACATCTCTCCTTTTCCCTACACAACACAGAAATGTTTAATTATACCTCTTCATACTGCCCCCATAGCTTTTTTTTTTTTGTGTGCAAATAGGTTGTGAAAAGAGTCATTTTAACCCAGGGTGTTAAAGACAGACAGTCTTGCTAAAGATCTCTAAAACCTTGCTAGATAAGTGTGATTTCCTGTGGTTAATGTGATTTATGTGCAAATAAAACAATTTTTTTTTACAACTATAAAATTTTTACATGTGAATGGTTTGACAGCAAAATGAGATAAATCCATTTTTAAAAAAAACAAGTTCTATACAAGACGGATTCCATCATGTTTTTTTTTTATTTTGCATTGTGGTATGTTACTAAAAATTCTCCTTCAAAGATTTGTGTACAATTTCATTTAAATGTAAAAAGGAATGTTTGTAAAAAGAATAACTAACTCTTTGACTGATGTGCTGATTCAATAAAAGGGAAAAAATTGCCTAGCTGTGACTTTTGCACAATATGCATATAGAAATTTTGACCATATCAATAGTTTTCTCAGGCCACCACCTGTTCGAGTGTCACTAGTATTCATTTAGTCCCTAAGAGCTGACAAATATAGCACACAGGAAGTGATGGCGCGTCTTTTACCATCACCCTGGTGTGAGATTCCTGGTAGGTCACCATTGTTAATGCCACAAAACTAGTTTATATGACTTCTTTAAAAAAGTAGGTGAGTGTGGTTTAACAGGAGCCGTAGGTGCTATTGTCTGTATTAGTGTTCGAGTGTTTTCATGATGCGGTGTAGAAAAATGCAACAAGAACCGTTTGTTCTCTCATGAGCAAATGCTGTATTGTTAAATTGCTGATCACGAGTCATAAAGTATTTAAGAAGCATTTGTAGTTCTGATGATCGGAAGGTGGTGAGTTCAAATCTCAAAACCACCAAATGACACAAAATGAAAGACAACGCTGTGCTTGATTCATGTCTTGTCACTTTGTACTCTAACAAACAGATAAAAATGTCAATGGATCAATTCTTAGACAAAGGACTGAACCACTCCCAGATCAGCACTCATACTTTCCAACTAAGAGAAATGTGTAGTGTTAAGAGTCTGGCTCGTTTTTTAAAAGTCCATTACACCCATTACAGTCTCACCATTTTCCAGTCTCTCATAAAAGAAAAGAAATGTCATGCTGAGATTCATGGAAAGACAAAAACACCATAAAATGTGTCCGTTTCTGATAAATTGAAAACACACCCTAACATAGCGGATTATTTATGTTATTAATCACTTGTGCCATACTTCCCTAAGCTTTTTCCTTTTAACTCAATTGTTTTAAGATCCAAAAGTATCAGCAATAATCAGCTCTGATCAAAAAAAAATATCCATATCAGCCTCCACAGACTGTAGCTGGGCGACATGAAAACCAGGAACCCTCCACTTTAGACGTGACTCCCACTACTGCAACATCCTGTAATGCATCATTCATATTATAGTTAAAGGAGTCACAGTGCTCATGGTTTATTATCCAATATCTATCATCAAATTCACAGCCCAAACAATGAATGAATGAAACTGAAATGAATATTCAAAAAGATAATATCTTTTTAAAAAGGAATTTCCCTTTAACCGACAGCAGGCAAAAAAACGCAGTTGTGAGGATAGGAAGACATCTTCTAAGAGACAGGAAGTGGTAACACCCTGTTTCCTGTGGTGCTACAGAAAAAAAAAAACATCAAGCCATGCAAAAACATAACTTCAAAAAAAAGACATGTCTGCCAAGCATTTCCTTTGTGCCATACACAAAATGTTATTATGTTCGCAATACAGTTCTGATGACGTGACGCTGGGTGTTTTATTTATTTTTAATTTAGACTTGTATATGTATTAAAATGTATTACATTTTTATTGAATGTAAACGTACTAAATGTAAGCCTGACACATAATAATTACAAAACATTAACTTGAAAAAAAAAATGAAATCTAAAAAATAAAATATTTCAATAATAATAATAATAATAATAGTAAAAAAATTAATATATCTTTTTTGAAATTACTTTTTTAAAATTACTCAATCTGAACTGTTGAGAGTGTCAGTGTTAAAGTGTTGCTCAAAAGTACTGAGAAGAAAAGTGAAGTTTAATGTTTTAATGCCATTCTCTTTTTTTTCCAATAACCACTTTGTTATTTTATGCAATGAAGTTGTTATACAACCATCACTGCTAATTAGTATGGAGTCCTGTATTCTTCTAAAACCTGCTCGATCCAGCTGGGCATAGGGTCCAAAAGACGTCTAGGGTATTCCGGCATCACACGAATAATCCATCTATGCCTGTTGATCACCTACTGTATGATCATGTACAGTAATCTGATACAGAAGGTCACAACAGTACTTTTGAGAATCCCCTAGTTTTAGGCGTTTTGTGTAGAGGTGGACACCCCGGCCTCAGAAAGTAAGTAAAAGTCCTGTCACGTAAACCTGCTGATTATACTGCTGATAGATACCTACAATTATACAGAGTGGCAGGGGGCATGGAGCCTGTCCCAGGAGACTTAGGGCATGAGGTGGGGTACACACTGGACAGGGTGCCAATCCATTACAGGGCTCACACATATGATTATTCACACATTACAGGCAACTTTGGAACGCCACTTTGCTTTATCTTCATGTCTTTGGACTGTGGGAGAAAACTGGAGAACCATGAGGAAACCCACCAAACGCCATGCGCACAGACCCAACGCAAGAACCAAACCCAGGACCTGCAGGTGAAAGGCGACAGTGCTGACCACTAAGCCAACGTGCAGCCTACAGGGATACCTATAATTATATTATGATGGATTTTCCCTGTTTATTGTTGCCTGCCAGTGGGATGGATTGGTAGGTGGATTGGATTACAATTCATAGATTTCCTGTATTTATGTATTGATATGAAGTAGACTTGATATCCTGAAGTTAACCCTTCAACGCCACACCAATGTTCTGTAGTGTTAAAGGGTCCAAACTGAAACTCATTCTCTGCTCTTTACTTAAATTCAAATTCCTAACTACTGAACCTGAATCTACCTAGTAATTACTAGTAAACATTGGGGTTTTACGTCATACTGTGCTTAGAGATTAGAAAACGCAATAATTATAGTTGGTAAAATATTTTGGTTTGGGTTAAATGTAGATAAGTACATTCTCAGTACCAGGAACTGCTACCATAATACGTATCTAGCATGAAACATCACCCGAACTCGACTGCAGGCCAAAATTATGCTTTTGTCAACAGTATAATTTAAGGCACCGTTATTTTAAGCTCTGTGACGTCTCAGGAACGTGAAAGTTTTCCCAAAGACTAAACGTCCATGTCGACACATGGTGTAGAGCTTAAAATACACATTAAGGACAATAAGGATAGATAGTGCAGTGGACCTTCTGTAGGCTTCATGATCAACATCTTTTAAGGTTGGGATCAGTGTAAATTATTAGTGGTGATAATCCAGATTTTTTTTTAAAAACCTACATTTGAAACGGAGAACTCGCTCACTAGAGAGCTGACCTGTGGACCTTTAATCATGTGGAGGAGACGGTCAGCATGTTAGGAATGATAAGAAAAATAAATAGTAGTGAAAGGTTCAAATTTTTGAAGTTCTTGCTGTCTCCTCAATAATGTTATCATCCTGCCTTGCTAAACCATCAACAAACACATTTTGAAATGAGGCTTGAATAGGGTCATCATTCTGGCATCAAGCAGTAAAACAAGGGGACATGTAGAAAGTATCATCTCTTCTAGAACCCTCGTCCTGGTGTGAAAGTCTCAGAGGCTTAAACGCTCGTCTGTTTATCTACAGACCCGACCTGTCGTTAAAAGGTAGCTGACTCATATGAATGAACATTTCACCACTACGACAAACTCTGCCTTGTTCCAAGTCAAAGGTCTCACGAGCTGGTTCTCGAAAACAACCCCAAAGGAAGCTGGAGTTTAACACAGTGTCACCTTGGTTACCCGCTGGATGTTGTTTTGTACAAGGGGATTGCTTAAGAATGACAAAAGCCCTGCCAAAGTCTGAGGTGTGTCTGATTGTGTTAGAAAGAATAATAAGGATGTAGAAAATAATACATTTTGTTCGGGTGTTTGGTTTGTTTTTTATATTATACATATAATACAGAAAGTGTGTGTGCCAAAGAAGCTACTTCTGAAGTTCATGCACCATGGAAGCGACCAAGCTTCTTTGTTTTGGAGAGATGATTTTATATGTCCCCCCAAAAATGGCCATTTTTTTCAGCATTATACTACCTGGCTTCAAACGATAATCAAAACAATAATCAGTATACAAATGATATATATTTCTTTATGAGTATCGATTCTAAAATTGGTGTGAGCTTCTAGTAGCATTACGAATTATGAAAAATGGTGTTATATGATTCTATCTGATCCTATTCCCTAAAAGTGAGACACTTTTTAGCACCAGCACCTATACCCATATTAGGGAAGTGGTAGCTTAGGTGGCTAGGGCTCTAGGTTGTTGGTTTGGGGTTTGCCACACACCATACAACCCAACCACTGCATGTAGTACCAGTCCGAAGCACAGGCATCCGGTGTAAAACCTGTGCCAAGTTGTTGCGTGGACTGATGGTCCACTGTGGCGACCCCTCGACAGGAGCAGCTGAAGAACTAACAGCTATAATTGTTATTGCTCATTTGCTACTCTTAGTGGAACAAGTTGTTGTGGATCAGACTCAAGAAATCTACACTGGGACAATTACACAAAAGGTCCACTCACCTTCTCGTTATCGCCTTTTCATGAACAAACACAGGCATATGAGCAGTACCAGCACTACAAGCCCGACTGAGATGATGATAATGTTCTTAAATCCAGCTGCAACACAAAAGCATGATGCGAATCAACAAACAAACAAACAAATAAATAAAATAAATTCAATATACATATGGTCAAAAACTTGGACACATTTTCTAATTCTGTTCAATGGAGATTACTGTATATTTTGGGGAAACGCCTTCAGTATTGTTTTAAAGTGTAGAAAGAAAGGAAAGACCATTGAGTTAGAAGATGTGTCCAAACAGAAATAAGGCTATAAGTAACATCACAGTTCGATTTCTTTGCTTATTCTAATAAATAAATTTTCCTACTGGCAAATATCAGGTTCATACAACTTTTGTGCACTTGTAGCCTAGAGACTAAATTCTTAAGCAATTTTAATAAATATAATTACACCTTTATCAGTATACCCGCCGCGAGTTGTACTGATTATTATCTAGCCAGTTATGGTTAAACAGGTAATGTGTAAAACGGTGTAATGTCTGTACACACAGCATGATAATTGAAATTCATTTTGGTCAACTTTACCAATAGAAAGAATTTTATAAAACTGTATTTCCTGTTTATTTAAGAAATAAAACATTTTGGAATATAACCCCATATTGGTTTGACGTAGCGTACTTAACTAATTACAGAATTACTGTCTTTAAAAAGTAATCATTTACATTACAGAGTTACTTTCTGATAAAAGTAACTAGTTCGAGTACTTTTCCATTGTAGAAAATGAAAACTCCTTTGTGATTCCTCATGCATGTTGTTTTAGTCAAGACCTTTATAATTATTCTATCATCATCACTCAGCGAAGTTTGGCCTATAATTTGTTAACTACTAATACCCCTATCTCACCTACGTGGTTTCGCGCGGTGGCCGTAAGTACAGTTCATCATGATTCAGCGCGAGTTTTGGCGCTGTGATTAGGTTTCCATCTTTCCGCCACCCGGCCTCACATAGTCAAACCGCATGGGTGAGATAGGGGTTTAACAGCAGGAATAACAGAGGAGGGGGGGTAAGGGGCTTGTAGGAAGACTTTCACACACGCACACACACACTAACGGATTGGGAATGACTACTTTCTGGCTCATGAATTACATAAATTTTCTGAATAACAGATTACATTTTTAAAAATGTAACTAAATAACTGAGTACTTAAATGGCGGAACTAACGCGTTAGAATACTCATTACATCAAAAAAGTAATCCAAGTACTCGAACACTAAGTTAGACCTAACACTGCTCATTAATCGAAACTCACAGAAATTTGATAGTGTTGCTATGAAATTGATAATGTTTCTATGTTTAATGTTTTTCAGAGCTGCTTTTTTAGGAATAGGTCAACACCTTCCAAACTGTCATGATAAAAAAAAAAATCCAACAACGCTGTGGTATCACTCACTTTTGGTCAGCGCTACAGAAACGCTCGTGTTCAAGCCCTGGTGTAGTGCTGTACATGTCACTTGTTCTTCGTCCAGCAACTCAGAGTGAAACTGTATGATGGTGACCACCAGTGTAGTGCCGTCTCCCTGCGGGTAGCACGAGGTCTCGGAGGGTGCCAGCGTGTGGTTATGACCCTCCACATTCCAGACGAGTTCTGTCGCAGGACGAGACACGGCCGTGCAGTTGGCCTGGATTACTCCATTCTCTAGGTTGATGTAGCGTAACGCAGGTTTGGGCAGGACTGTAAAAACAACGCAACAGGCCAAGAGGAAACGGTTTTAGAGTTTTGGGGATAAAAAAATATATATTTTCAATTTAGTTTTCGTTTGCTTTGGAGAGACATTAAGAAGGTTCCTGTTACATAGTCATTATCATCATCATCAACCTTGAATGTTTCTTGACACAAACAGATTTTCCAGGACAACATTAGACGTGGCCTAACACACCTATTACAGCCGTGACGCATGGTTTTGGGAAATGAAAAACACAGGTTGGGAATAGACATGACAAAGTGTGACAGGACATGAACAAACCCACTGTCTAGAGGCACGATTATCCTCCAGTGACAAAAGCCACGATGTTCAGCCAACATTATCAGACCAGAGGCATAAAGGACCTCTGTTTCCCAGAGAAAAGTAGCACAGTAATGGCAATATGCCTCAGTCCAAAGCAAACGCATTTAATTCAGCCTTCACAGTCACACTCTAGCACAGATCGAGATAATAGCTAGTGTTCGAGCCCGAACAGCAGAATCTACTGTTACTGTGCAAATATTTGGTGGTCTAAGCAGGTAAAAAAAAAAAGAGCTCTGTAATCAAATGATATGGCGGCACTAACGACACCTCAATGCAGAACTGACACAATCACTAATCCTTTCTTCTTCTTCAAGAACTCAGACTTTGCATGTATCAACAGGACTTTGTGCTATTGACCAAGAATGGGCTAGATCCATACCAAGTGTGTAAATCACTCCTGCCTTGTGTCAGATTTTGACTAGACAGGGGTATTCAGTGGTTAAGATGTTGGACTATGATTAAGAAGGTCCCAGGTTCAAACCCCACAACAACAAATTTGCCACTGTTGGGTCCTTGAGCAAGGCCCTTAACTCTCAACTGCTCAGATGTACAGTATAATGAGATAAAAATGTAAGTCGCTCTGGATAAGTGCCTCTTCTGTAATGTTCCTTGTTGGTGATAATTTCTGAAAAAGGCGCTATTAACCAAGAAGGTGCCAAATCCATCCCAAGTGGGCAATTCCCTGAATCAAAAAATGACCCCTGCATTGCATCTGATATTGACTAAGACCTTATGGATTCTTTTTTTATTAAAGTACACAAAACCAGTTGTGGCATATACTGTGTATGAAGAGTCACTTGAAATTATAATGAGAAATCTTTTAAATAAACGGTTCCCTGTAATGGCACTGTTCTGACTGATCCACAACAACAGGCTGATAACACACTTAGAGCAAGGTTCTATCTGCCCTCTTCCTCATACATGAGCTAAGACATCTTTGATTGGTTAGCTTTGCTGTGAGAGTGTAACATCCTTCCTATCTGGAGTTCACGGGCAACTTTGCACCCTTAGATCAGAGTTACGGTTAGCTGCGGTATTTATTCGGATGCAAACTTGTGATCTTTTAAATCAATTTTCTGTAAAAATTGGAATTTTGCTCATTTACGTCAAACATGGAATCCATTTAACTTTTAAACAAGCATCAATCAGTGTATGTTAAAATGTGACATCAGTTCAAAGGCTTTAGTTTTTTCTCTTCCACATCTTGACAGTAATGCAAATTGTCTTGATTTAAATATTCGCCAGATTTCTTGGTCATACAGTCTATTTTCTAACCCTGATAACATACAGAACACTGCCTCATAAAATCATCATGTTGTTGTATACACTTAGTCTTATTACTTACATCCTGGAGCCTCAAACAGAGCTGCTCAACAGTGATTCTAAGGAACTCTAATGAATGAAGGGGTGTTCAAGTCAAACTGGGACTTTTGTGCAAAATAAACACAATCATAAGAGATTTCATTACGAGTCCCGGTTTGACTTGAACGCCTTAATTATTTAGAAGAAGAATATTTCAATTTTTCCCAAGAGGTAAAACATATATAAATCTTAAGCACAGAACAACAACAACAACAACAACAACGGTACTGAAATAGATGTTGGGAAAGAACAGAATCCCAGAGCCAACAAATTTAGCAAGGAAGAGCCTGCCAAGCTAAATACAGAGTGTAAAAAGATTTGTGACCAGTAGCTCACCCACTGCTTTATCTCTTTTTTATTGTCTAGAAATGATGACTTGGTTACATAATGACTTCCTTTTCCTGAGCACTTCAGTAGACGTTTATGTGTATAAACACACACACACACACACACACACGCATATATTCACACAGGTTTGTGAAGCACGTTTTGAAAAACTAGCAGCCTTTCATTTAAGACATCAAAAGAAATGTCATGAACTTTCTTTGACCTGACAGACTGAGTAATCTAGATGCATTTTTAAAAAATAAATAAGAATAAATAGCTAAAATTAATTTCTCTAAAGCTGTAAAGTTGAAAAATCAATTGCATGCTAAATGCAAATAAATAAATAAATAATCATGCATGTAAACTTGTTTATACCACTAAATAACATAGTGTAATGTAACAAAATTTGTGTTTTGAATTTTTTTCTTATGATATGTTGTTTATCAGTTTGTGAAGGAGTCTCCAGTGTTAGCACTTTGTCCAGAGTTATAGCTATAATTTTAATTTTTTCTGCCATGGCAAACTTGGCAGAAAAGTTTTGTATTCTTAAATAAAAACAGGTTAAAATAAGTGTTTGTAGCTGATATAAGTGAGAACTAACATACCGTAGACAGCCAAACATGCCGTGACACTCTTCGAGCCCTCCGGGTACGTGTGGAAATCGCAGGTGTAACATCCCTCGTCCTCCATGTAGACAGGGTCTATGGTTAACTCACTGTGTCCTAATGTCTTGCTCAGCTTTATCCGCTTCTTGAATTGCTCCTGCACAGTCAGGTTACCACTCATGGTGTAGGAGGCCACAGTGGCAGTGTCACCCTGCTCCGCCGTTTTCTTCCACAGGATCTGACGAACCCTGCTGGCGAGTGCGTAGGTACACGAGAGCGTCACCTGCTTCCCATGCACTGCTGTCTTGTTCCCCACTGACTCTGCTTTCGCTGTGAGAATGAGGAGGAACTTGATTTTAGTTTAATGTTATGTTGGATTGTTTCTACCGTTGTTGTTTTTTTTTTCAAAGGTTCATTAGATGCTTAGTGGCTCAATAGCCTGATAGAAATAGGTTTAACCTGGAACGTTTAGGCATTCCCCAAAACAGTTAAAGGTCCTACAGTCCTGTGTAGGAGAAATAAATGTATATTCATATACTGGCGGTTACACATGAAGGACGTTGCTTGATGAGGTTTTTAACCACTGTACTTTGATGGTTACTGGTTTGTAACCATCTGCCTGCTTGTTTTTTTGTTGCTTTTATGGCCAAGATGGATTGGTGATTCATTCATTTCAAAATATTGGAAATATCCCAGTCTTTTTATATATTTTCATTTTAATTATTATTTATTTTTGGACTCTCTTTGTATAATTGGTTGTCATTTAAATAGCCTGTACTATATGCTAAGACAGGAAGTTAAGTTCATCTACTGGAAATAAGTAAAAGAGTGCCAAATCCTTTCCACGTCCTGTTGTGACCATCATATTGGAACCTCAAAGGGATAATCAAAGATCCTGCCAGGTGTTCCACTGGTATCATTACTCAGGATTTCATGTTCTACTTCACCAGTCTTATACTCTTAGAAAAAAAGGGCTAAAGAGTTCTTTAAATGAATCGTTAATCGTAATGTATAATCTGTACACACATCCAAGAAGCTTTAAAGTAGACTAAGGCTAAGAAACCTTAATTCTTTAAAGAACAACCATTTATTTAAGAGTGTACCAGTAACATGACATTTTTGTGAATAGTGTTAAAGTTGATTTAGCCTGGTTAGCATAACTTGTTTTCCAAATACTCGAGAGATTCATAGTGTGTTCGATGTCGCACATTCTTATTAATCATGCCAAATGTCTTAAACGTGGGAGCCACATCAAACACCCGCCATACACACGGTCGCGGCTATTTGACGTGGCTCCATCTGTATGCCAATAATTGAGATTCGCTTCACCTCACCATTTAAAAAGAGGCAAATCTTCCCCCGCTGCTGTCCAGATGGGTACACATCAAACACACATGTGTAGCAGCCTTCATCTCCTGGCTTGGTCTTCTCAATGGAAATAATGCTTGTGTTCATTTGCTGGTCAATGACCTCCACACCATCCCGCTTGGTGAGGCTGCCAGGCTTCTCAGGCTGGTAATGAAGGACACTTTTGTTGTGCAAATCCAACCAGCGAACCTGTTTAAGGATGTCACCAACTTCCACAGTCAAATTACAGCCTAGTGTAACAGTGTGGCCTAGTGTCGCCTGCAGCTGGGCCGGGGCAGTCACTTTACCTAGAATATGGCGAAAATACATCACCTAATCAGGTTTGTAAATGTATAATGAAGAGCAAGAGTGAGTTTAAACACTATTGTTTTTTTTTGTTTTTTGTTTTTTTTTTGCCTTTACTTATTATATCTATACGAATGGTGATAAATTAGTTAAATTTAAAATACTTAAAATAAATGCATAAAATGAAAAGTATATTTAGTAAGTCATGTTTTATAAAAACTGTTTTATAAAATACTTTGCCAATATTTCGAATTTTTGGTAAATATATTTTTTTAATATAAAAAAAATAATAATAAAGTTTATGTTCCATTAATAGTTTAAAACTATTTTGCCTTAAATAACAAAATTATTATTGCATGAAATTTGCCTGGAGGTTTTTACTTGCTTTGAATAATGTGTGTTATGAACTTCAAATTCATAATATTATGCTGTGTATTATGCTATAGAGTGCCAATAACTTTAGAATTGACCAGAATAGGCTACATATTAACAATAGTTGGTACAGGATGTAAAAGTATACCAAAAACACAAATCATAAAATCCAGTTTATCAAAAAATAAATATGGTCAAATCTATACAAATTAAATATACTTGAAAACAATACATTTAAATTTTAGACTTTAAATGACACATTATACTAATTAAATCCTTTTTTAATGTTGGCATTACATTTAAAGCAACATTATGATTATACCAATATGATTGCAAATTGGTAACAATTCACAGAAGCCAACTTGTAGGAAACTGTCTGAAATTTCACAATGACAGTATGGGTAACTTGAGAAAATTCTTTTGTCTAAAATCCAACATAAGGATTTTTCCAAATTTCTGTTAGGCTGAACTGGTGGATCTAAAGAAACAAAATACCAAAAGTGGTGCCACAGAAATTTTTATTTGATAAAAAAAATTAGGAATGAAAATCTTAACTTGTCTTTTATGATTATGTCTGTAGTGCTGTACCTTGCAGGGTAGGGAGCAGTATGACGGCCAACCACAGGCATGCAGATACACACCTATACATCTTAACCTATAGAAAAGAAAGCATTTTTTTTATTCAGACGTTTTAACAGACCTCTGCCTGTTTTAAAGCTCTACTGAAAGCAATGAGTCCGACAACACAGGTAGGTACATGCATCCCCACAGTAAAAATTACTACGGATTATTGCTGATGTTGACTCAAGCAAGACAGTATAATCAGCAGACACATGAAGAAATTAAGTAAACAATGTAGACTTTCATGGATTATCCAGAAGACATTTGCCTTAGACTGAAACCAAGATTTATTTTTCCTTTTTAAAATGATCATGCCTTGTCATGCCTTGTCACTTGTCATGCGTTTGCTCAGAATAATCATCTTAGTCAATAGTCTTCATTTAGCCATGTATGCCGTCAATCTTTGGAAAGTAAAAATAAAAATCTGCAGAACAAAACATCCAGTTCACTTAAATATCCATGAGTAGTTTATACTTTTTATTATTTTAACATTTATTAGGTTCATATTCTTTTTAGTAAGACCCACAACTACCACACAAACATAAATATATATAAGTATTGAAAATCTCTTCAGAACATCACCACATAATTTGTGATTCAAAAACAAAACAATTTGGCACAAAGAAAAACAACAAATTCTTTATTGGATTAACAGGAAAAAATGGTCAGATGTTTCACTTTTAGGAATAAAGAGGGTTTGTTGGTCATTATCAGGGTGTGGGTTTTTACTTCACAGGGATCACCAGTCAACTCATCACTGCGGTAAGAATGCAATTATTCACCAAAGATGAAAAGATATAGCCTTAAGAAATGTGTTTTTCTGTTCCCACTAAACTAACCATTTTGCAGTTTTACCCCTTTAACAATCAACAAGCAACATATTGGCTTCTTGATTAAATAATCACTATAGAATAAAAATAATTAATCATTACTCTAGCAGTAACAAATCAGAAATTAAATTGTAAAAAATGTTTAAGCATAAATAATATGTAGCCTGTCCAGTAGTTACAAAATAATTAGCAATAGTAATTGAACATTACCAAACTATTAGTCATGATGGTGGCTTTTGAATATTTAAGGTTTAAAAGATCAGCTCAAGATATATCACTAATTTGTTCGAATGACTATAACCTTGTTACTAGCTCAATATTAATTCAGTAAAAGGAAGCACTTTAATCTATGGTACTAATTATTAAATTTCTACAAAGTGTTGGAATCAGAAAAACAATGAAAAATTTTCAATATTATACCGATTATATAAAGCAACAATAAATAAACCAAGTGATTTCTGATACAGATTTCTGTTAGGAGCTCATTGATAAGTGATGGAAGAATATGGCTAATATAAGCATCAGGGAAGAAAACGTGCATTGATGGGACAAGCTGGTCATTCAGTACATTCAGGTCATCAACAACAGATCGTAAAACTGCTTATGTTATGGACAGTGGGCACTTCCCTTCACTTTATAGACTTCTCTTCTTACCCTGATGCCCCCCATCGTGACCACATGACCTTTACTCCATTACTACAATCTAATCTTTATGCTCCCTAGCAAATTAAAGCCATTTGTTTCTGATTAGTCTAATTAAGAAATGTTTTTTTATGGACACAGGTTTTTAGTCCCAATCATATGTGTTCTCAACACACTGTGAATGGAAATGATCTTACTTCTCACTGGTAAATGTGTTGTTGATGTTTTCACAATACAACTTCGTCAAGTGTTCAAGTGATCTCCAATAATGATTTTTTTTTTCAACCTTATTCCTTGAACGTTTAGTACTATCCTTGGAGGTTTAATAATGTGTCAAACAGTTATTAATCAAAATCCAGTAATGTCATCTACAGTAATGTAGATGCTTTCTTTGCTTGATTGAGGTCAATAATTTGACACTTAAATAGATTACTTTATTTCACCAGGTAGTGCAATTACTTTACTGAGAAACGGAAAATTAACAAAAAAATACATGTAAATTATGGGATGTTGGATGTTAAGTTGTTCCAAATAATGTTTATGTCAATAATTTAGAATTTATCTGATTTCTTTTTGCAAAAGACATACAGAACTCTGTATGCTGTACGCATGTTGTTTTCCAGTCAAAGTTCAAGAGCATTTTTTCCAGTGTACTGCTGATTCAGTGTGTTTGAAGTGTAGTTTCGGAAAACAACCTGCACCCTGCCGAGGTTGTTACCTTTCCACTACTGTTAACATCATCTGGAAAACATAAAACCTTTTAATGCCCTGCTTTTATCTTGAGATTGGAATAAAACATCAGTTCTAAAACAATACAGATCACATTCTAATAAAAACCTGGGTGAAATTATTATTATTATTATTATTATTATTATTGTTGTTGTTTGCTATTTTGCTAAATTTAGGATAAAGTGCTTGGGAGAGAGGGGGAAATTTTGGACAATTACATTAGTGCCATTGGTTGCTTTTAATGTAAATTAGGCCCGATAAACAGCTGCAACAACCATCCTTACCTGTGACGCTTAACCTCAATGTAAAAATTATGCATTAAAATCTATTTTGCTATATTTTATGCTGAGCCCTGCCCCTGCTGTGCTATTTAGAGTCTGGTATTTAACCTCAAGCACCCACACTGCCAGGAAATTCACTCACAGTGGCTTAGTTGTGGTTAAAGCAGCCCCAGTCCCTTTACACACCTCAACTAAATACAAGCATACTTTCACACTAAATAGTGGTCCGCGACAAAATAATACCTTATTCGAATGAAACCACAACGACCAGTGGGTCTGGTTTAGTACAGTAGTACAGCCCATGTGGTTTAGGAACTGGGACACAGCCTTTGATAAATTTAACTGTGTGGTTTAGGGATTTAGCCTTTAGGGAAAATAGATGGCTGGCTTCATTTTTCTTTGCCACAGCCAAAAAAGAAACAAACAAACTGTGGCAAAATTGGAGGCAGGGATTGTTTTTTGTTTTGCCCCAGCAGCTGATTGGTCAGAGTTAGTTCAGTAGCAGACTTTTTGAAAATGAATTATTGGATTTCAGGATAAAGCTTTAAAATAAAAAAATAAGTATTATTATCATTATTATTTAATTACTACTACTACTATTACTACTACTAATAATAATAAGAGTCATAATAATTTTTTAAAAATATTATTATTATTATTATTATTATTATTATTATATATAGCCTATAATTATTAAAAATAATAAAAATAAGTTGAAAATATACCTTTAGCATTTTTTGCAATTTTGCCAAAAAATAACAATCAGGAAATAAATAAATGTATTATGCTAATCAGACAAATCATGTAAATCTATAAAATGCTAAAGCCTCATAACAAGTGCATGGCATCAGTTAAGACAATTTACATTAAATAAATAAAAAAGTCAACTGTCAACTCAGTTTGCTTATTGTGTTACTACAGATTGTGTTATTTGGTTAGTCACAGCTTTTCCACTGTATCTGACAAACTGTACCGCCTGTCAAAGAAAGATGACCTCACCATGTTTGAACATCTGTGTTCATATCATTTCACTAAAACAATGCTCACAGTATATCCTATACACACTTAGATAACAACCCTGATGAAATTCAGCTTGTCTGATCACATCAGCGACTATAGATTCTACAGCTCTAAAGCAGCATTCTGCATCTTTTGTATACAAAATCTATCTGTCTAATGGTTCTTGCATTTTCAGGGCTCAAAGCGCTCCAGATTATGCTTGTATGTAGTTAAACACCTTCATACATTGACTCAGACCTTTATCTTCTAACTGCTCTGGCTTTCTTGTGTCCTTGTATTTTTTTAATGCTGCCTCAGTATCCTGTTTTGTTGGTTTCAAGAATAAGCTTCCTCTCATTCAACTGGCCCAACATCTGCATTCATCCAGTAATGCATGGTTGTATAGAACAAAGCCCTTATTGGTTCTCTTCTTTCCATCAGAAAGAGCCTTAAAGTACAGTCTTTATCTTAAAGCATTTTTTTAAAGCATGTGTTTTATTGTGATATATTTGTGATATCACAGTATATCCTTTGAATTTTAAGTTTCCCATGACTTTTGATTCATTTTATTTGAATTGATTAAATTACTATATCTCATATATGCTGTAAGCAAGTCTACAATATTTTACTACACTGTACTATAACTATTATTTTTTCTTATGGTATAACGACAACAGAAGCAAATGCATAATTAAAAAAATATATGCCAGGAACAATGAATGCATCACCTTGTACTTAAAACCTATCCTTAAAATTTAAGTACAAAAACTCTTATGTTCTCCAACTACAAATTTTACAAAAATAATGCAAAAATGCATTTAACATTTAGTAAAGAATCTGTATTTATTCATTCAGGTTATCATCTTAAATAATCTAAAATCTTAAATAAGTTACTTACTTTTCAGTTCAGAATTCATCTTGGAGGAAGTAGAGGTCGTTAATAGAGACAAGAAACACACCACACATCCAGATACACACACACCCTCACACTCATGCTCACATACTCACACACTCACACAGATGGCTGCTTTCAGGAATGAAAGCGCAGAGTACTCAGTCATGACAGGACTATTAAACACTGAGCACTGCCTCTGAGCTCGGGCCGTGCCCAAATTCCCACCTCCTCCTATCTTCCTTCCTGTCCCCCCCCCCCCCCCCCCCCCCCCCCAAACTCCCCCTTCTGTCCACTCCCATACACGCTGCCTAGACAATTAGATCTGCCCAAGCTGCAGCTGTACGGGAATGAAGTGGTTTCAATACAGTTAATGATTGAGGTCAGGTATAACTGTAGTACATTAAGGTTTTACCTGCCAACATAACTAAAATGTTTTGATGTGGTTTAGAAAAAAGTAAATAAATAACTTAGAGGATGTATCATATGCTGTACCTATCAATAAAGTGTCATTAAAGAGTACTTGCCCACTTCCTGTTTTTCTTTTTTTTTTTTTTTTGGTCACACTTAAATATTTCTGATAATTAAATATTTTTTTAGTAATAGTAAATAAAGTAAATAGACGTTGCAGATTTTTATTTATGTATTCATTTATTGAGGGGAAAAAAAGCAGGAGACTGTCCAAACCAAAAACATAATTAAGGTTTTGGTTTGGCCTAGTCAAAATCCGGACTTAAATCCGATTAAGATCCTTAAACAGGCTGTTCTTGCTCGAAAAGCCTCCAGTGTGGCAAAATTAAAACAATTTTGCAAAGAAGAGTGAGCCAAAATTCTTCCACAGTTATATCAAACACTAGATTGCAGTTGTTGCCGCCAAGGGTGGCACAACCAGTTATAACGTTTGGGAGGCAATTACTTTTTTACATAGGGCCAGTCAGGTTTGTACAGCGATTTTTCCTGTAGTAAATAAAATCATCATTTTACATACAGTACAAACATGTATTATGTATTTACTTGACTTATCTTTATGTAAAAAAAAGGAAAAAAAAATTTTATGATCCAAATTTTTTAAGTTTGACAAATATACAAAAGAAAAACAGGAAGGAGCAAATACTTATTTACGATATTGTACATGCACATACTAACTGACTAACTAACTAACTAACTAAGCAGTATATATATATATATATATATATATAAGGTCTGGTATAAGGTACAAGTTGAACGTCTGTTTCAATGCATTTCTTATAACAGGGTGAAATCAGGTTTACATACACATCACACACAAAAAAGTCGTATGATGTTTTGATTTTTTAAGTGCACAAAAATAAAGTTAATTCTTTAATTATTTATAATTTAAGTTCTTTACTAAATTAATAAATGGGACAATGTGGGTAAGCCTCAAAGTCTATTTTGGACATATTTCCCTGATTTAAATGTATTATTATTGAACATACTTTACTGTGAAATATTTTAAAAGATCAATCATTTCTGTAAAGTTTTCTTGGTTGCTACAGTTTTAGGTTTTCGTTACTGTTAATACGGTGGGTAATGATGAACAATAAACGTATTTTAAACATAATTCTGTGGTACTTTCTTGCATAAAATAAATTAAACTGACTTAAAACCAAAACATTTAATTTAGTTTGGAAAAACTTGAGTAGTGAAAAAGGAAACTATTTATTGACTTTGGCATGTTTTTGTACTTAAATATGCTTGGTTTATTTTACTGATGTGGAAACTTTTGCTACACTTTTCTTAAGTAAATCTCACTCCGATATCTTTTTCACTGTAAGTAAATCAGGAAAAAGTTTCTAGCCTGAGAAAACATACAGTATGTTACTAAGCCCTTAATATATGCCTGATATAAACAGAATGACTTAGTTTTACGTCACCAGCATGTTTTGATAATTTGAGATAACGGATGCATCATTATTATTTGAAACAAAAGCAAAAGACAAAATTACAGAATGTTTTAATGTGGTTTAAAAAATAAATAACTTAGGCGATGTATCATATGCCGTACCTATCAATAGGGAACTCGGACCATCTCTCTGTCAGGCTAATTCCTGCATATAGACCATTGTTAACCAGGAGCAGGCCTTCATAAGCAAATCAGAACATGGCCAGAGGGAGCTACCTCAGCTCTCCAGGACTGTTTTAAGAGCACAGGTTGGATTGTTTTTAGGGAGGCTGCCACCACCAACCAACAGGTAAACCTCTCAGAATACAATGAGTTTGTGGTAGGATACGTATTTAAATGCATGGAAGACGTAACCATTATAAAAAACATCATCACAAGAGCAAATAAAAAACCCTGGTTTACTTGGGAGGTACGTGAGCTTGTGAGAGCAAGGAACAATGCTTTTAAGTCAAAGTGACAAAGATGCCCTCAGATCCCTTAGACCAAAGCAAACTTAAACTGGGGTGTAAGAACAGCCAAACGTGCCTATGGACAAAAAAATACAAGCACACTTTACAGACAAAAAAAAACCAGACGCCTATGGCAAGGCATTCGGTCAGTCACAGACTACAGACCGACGCCACCACTGTGTGTGGACTATATAGACTTTCTGAACTCACTCAACACCTTCTTCAGCCGGATTGAAAATGAAAATACCACCACACGTCCCTCTCTGCCCAGACAGCAAAACAGTTCAGCTGGCCCCAGTCGATCTGAGGAAGACCCTACTTAAGGTAAATCTTAGGAAAGCTGCAGGCCCTGACAATATACTACAGCGTGTGCTTAGAGACTGTGCTGACTCTCTCACAGACGTCCTCACTGATATTTTCAACACCTCTCTAAACCAAGCCACCATACCAACATGCTTTAAAGCCACAACGATCAAACCGATACAAAAGAAGAGTGCTTTTAAAGGTTAGTCAAGGCCCACATAACATTCAGTCTTCCAACCACATTCAACCCCTACCAGTTTGCATACCGTCCTAAGCGCTCCACTGATGATGCCATATCAACAGCTCTTCATCTATGCCTGTCCCACCTGGAAAATAAAAACAGCTATGTGCGAATGCTGTACGCAAACTCAGTGAAATAGGCATCACCACCCCACTATGTAACTGGATACTTGACTTTCTTACAGAAAGACCACAGACAGTTAAAGTTAGCAAAAACTCCTCAGAGACCATCATCATCAGCACACATCCCTGGTCCCCCAGGGATGTGTGCTGAGCCCTCTGCTGTTCATGCTGATGACACATGACTGTTGTGCCAGATACAATTCGAACCATATCATCAAGTTCGCAGACGACACAACAGTGGTGGGCCTCATCAGTGACGACAACGACTCAGACTACAGAGAGAAGGTACATCAACTCATCAACTGGTGGGACAGTAACAACCTACAACTTAATGTCAGTAAAACAAAAGAAATAAACATGAACTTCAGGAAGAACCACAAGCCGCATACCCTTCTTACTATAAATGGCAGTGTTGTGGAGTCTGTGAAAAGCCCCAAGTTTCTGGGGGTGCACATCACAGATGATCTGACATGGAACCCCAGATAGCAGAACAACATTGAATCATCATTGAATCAACATTAAAGCATCAACCAACTTGTCATTGAATGGATGTTCAAATTTAGCATTGATTTTTCATCAGGTTTGCAGCTTGAAATAATGTTATTTCAATGATGAAAAATAGATCAAGATGGGCATAAAATCAATGTTTGTTCAATTTAAATTAAATCACTTATTTTACTTTGAATCAACATTGAAGCAATTATAGTTTAGTCTTGCTTTATGTACAAGATTCTATGACAGTAAATTATGTCCGTTTAGATTTATTTCTTTAAATCAGAGACCATGTAGGGCTGAAAAGCTTTTTTTAAAAAAAAAAAAAAAAAGTCAGTAACTCAACATCCTTCAGTTTACATGTAAACATATTTATTTATTTATGCTCCATACCCATTTAAACAGGAAGTAACATCACAATTAGAATAAAACAACTATATAATAAAACACACTACAACTTACATACAAATTATTATAAACTGGATGACAAAATGACTGTAACTATTAGAAAAGATTGTTTATTCTGAATTTATAAAACAGAATCTAACTGCCAAGAGAAGAGACTGGAAAACCATACCAGCATATACAAATTGCAACCTGCCTCAGCAAAATTCAGTCAAATGCAAATAGAAACAACCAAGACAGAAACACAACAGATGACTAAAACATTATTAGTACAGTTGAAATATATTTACTCAGCAAAACAGATAAGACATACAGTAAGTCTGAACTTATGGTTTTCCACCACGAGCAATTCCCCCCAGCCGTTCTGGGGCATAACAAAGCCATTTCTGAACTGTTGAAGCAAAGACAAACTCTGAGGCCTTTTAACATATCAAGCCATTCTAACCCAATCAGCCTGACACACTAGCCTTGTGCTCGTCAACATTCTCACCTGCGGTAACAAGATGATCTCAGCAGGTCCTTGAATGACAGCAATGAAATGCAGGGGAAAAGTTTTTTTGGGATTAAGTTAATTTTCATGGCAAAGAAGGACTATGCAATTTATCTTATCACTCTTCATAACATTCTGGAGTATATGCAAATTGCTATTATAAAAACTTAAGCAGCAACTTTTCCAATTTCCAATATTTATGTAATTCTTAAAACTTTTGGCCACAACTGTACATATTCAATGCTATGAAAACAAATATACTTAATGTAACAATGCAGTCTGTTATATTATGTACCAAAAAAAACAACAACAACAAAAAAAATCAGTCAATTTGTCCCCTTAGTCTATCAACCGCACTCACAAATACTTAAACTGTTCCCTCAGTTTAACAAATCGTGGCCATGGATTAACAAACCGTACCCACGAATTTCCAATCCGTACGCTCAGATACTGACTGTTTGCGTATTTATTCTGACATGAGAACTTATTTTGGTGATTTTATTATAAGCTTTCTACCCAGAGTACGCACGAAACCACTGAAAACGGTGTAGTATATATGCCAGACCAGTATGGGCCGCTGTAATTCTGCCATAGAGATACACTATACACGGAGAAGAAGACTTTGAGCATGCGCATAACCTTGCGCGCTGTATACGAACCAAGATGGTGTTGTTCATTATCGCTTGTTGCTCATAACAGTTGCATAGAAGCAATAGATTTTGCTGTAATAAAGCTAGTAGGCTTTGTAGCAACACGAACACAATCATGTAGTCCGCCATTATTGTTGTTGCTGTTACGTGTGACGCAGCCGACACGTGATGTGATGACATCATCGTTTCACAAAATATACGGATTGGCCGTACACACGTAGACGCAAGGGTGTCGTTTTTTAGATTTATCCACTTTGGGACCCGGTTTCAAAAAATAGCGGTTTCAGTCTCCTAAAACGCTGGATCCGTGTGGACGAAACGCCAATACGATAGAAAATGTATACGTATACAGCGAAACGCGTCTCCGTGTGGACAGGCCCTTAGATGCATGCTGATCACAGGCTGTGTCACAATATTGCTCAGTGCAATCTTCAGTTACACAAACAATAGTCACGCAACCTTTCTCTTTTGTCGATAATTGTGAAGGGTGCTCTAAATGGTTGCTAGGGGCGTGGCTTATTAGCATCATGATAAACGCGAAAGACAGTAAAGTGCTGAGTTTTAAACTTTAAGTGAGAAAAAGAGAGACTGTTTATCAATAAACAGCTGTGAAGACTTGTTACTATAGTAACTCCTGACAGTGGCGGAGGGGGGGTGGGGGGCACGCACACTGCTCTGGGTCAGACACAGACAACGGCAAACAGGAACTAAGCTCTTAAACAAATGCTTCCCAATACCGTAGGTCCGATCGCCAAAATTCTCTTACTGTGAGTGGCAGGAACTTCCAGACTACAACATATTGAATTCTCATGTATGTAGAATGTATTATACTGACGTGGCGACAGTGTAAAAACACCCTCCGACACCCTCCGATGTCAAATGCGAGCCAAAAGTTTTTTACTTTTGAAGGGCAAACAGGAATTAAGCTCTCAAATGAGTAAACTAGACAGCAAGATAAATACACAAGACTTACCGTCAAATTATTATTTTTTCCTCAATAACAATAATATATATATATATATATTTTTTATTATTATTATTATTTATTTATTTATTTGAAGCATGGCAAATCTCTTGCAGTCAATTTTTGAACCTGTTTTCAACACATACACACATGCATACACATTTTATAGACATGCACTTGGTTATTTAATTTGCCGTACATTGTTGAATGAGGATGGGTTCCAAAACCAAAAATCAACATTGATTAAATGTTTGTCTTTTCAACACAGAAAAGCAATACATTATCAACATTGATTCAACATTATTTAGCATTGAATAATCAACATCAACCAAAATGATGATTCTGATGAAATTTCAACATTGAATCAATGTCACCTTGCTATCTGGGACACCAACACCACCTCCATAGTCAAATAGGCACAGCAACGTCTCCACTTCCTCCGAAGGATGAGAAAAGCTGACCTTCCGCCTCCGGCATTTACCACCTTTTACAGATGCGCTATTGAGAGCATCCTCACCAGCAGCCTCTCAGTCTGGTACGGGAACTGCACTGCTGCTGACCAGAAGGCCCTGCAGAGGGTGGTAAGGACAGATCACCAGATCAGCCTAACCAGCCATTCAAGATTTATATTCGTCCCACTGTAGCAAGAGTGCCATCAACATCATCAGAAATCCCACCCACCCAGCTCATGACTTGTTTACCCTTTTACTATCCGGCAAGCGCTACCGCAGCATGCGCTGCAAGACCATCAGACTAAGCAACAGCTTTTTTCCCCAAGCTATCAGACTTATCAACTCCTTTAAAAGATACCATGGACATGTTTACATTTAACATAACAAAAACAGCACAAACATAAATATGCACAATATAATCATATATCTCCATGCTGCTATTTGCATTTGCACTTTACATTACGTATATTTATTGTACTCAATTCACTTCAACTACCATACTGCATTTTTCTGTGACACTGCAACATTTAAGTGATAATCTGCAACACTTTAAATGTCTCATGTTATTTTTACTGTTTTACTGTCATAACCTGTGTGCACTCCTGTTACTTGTTGTGTCTGTTTGTTATATGTGAGTTATTTGCACTCATTTTTTTCAATCCTTTTGTGCACATCTGGAAATTCTGTTTGCATGGTCGTATTGTCCTTGACTTTGACAATAAAGTGTCATGAAAGAGTATTTGCCCCCTTTTTTTCACACTTAAATGTTTCTGATACTCAAATATTTCTTTTAGTAATAGTAAATAAAGTAAATACACAATGCAGATTTTTTATTTATGTCTTAATTTATTAAGGAAAAAAAAAAAGCAGGAGACTGTCCAAACCAAAAACATAATTAAGGTTAAACATTTCTGCAAAGAAGAGTGAGCCCGAATTCTTCCACAGTTATTTCAAACACTTTTGAAAACAGTTATGAGGTTTAGGAGGCAATTACTTTTTTACATAGGACCAGTCAGGTTTGTACAGCGATTTTTCCTGTAGTAAATAGAATCATCATTTTACATACAGTACAAACATGTATTATGTATTTACTTGACTTATCTTTATGTAATATTATTTTTTTTGATGATCCCAATCATTTAAGTTTGACAAATATACAAAAAAAAAAAAAAACAGGAAGGAGCAAATACTTTTTCACAGTATTATACATGCACATACTAACTAACTAACTAACTAACTAACTAACTAACTAGCTAAGCAGGAATAAGTTGAAGGTCTGTTTCAATGCATTACTTATAACTGTGAAATCAGGTTTACATACACATCACACAAAAAAAGTCATATGATGTTTTGATTTTTTAAATGCACAAAAATAAAGTTATTTACTTAATTACTTATAATTTAGGTTCTGTACTAAATTAATAAATGGGACAATGTGGCTAAACCTAAAAGTGTATTTTGGATATCTTTCCCTGATTTAAACGTATTATTATTAAACATACTTTATTGTGAAATATTTTAAAAGATCAATCGTTTCTGTAAAGTTTTCTTGGTTGCTACAGTTTTAGGTTTTTCGTGACTGTTAATACGGTAGGTAATGATGAACAATAAACGTATTTTAAACATAATTCCGTGGTACTTTCTTGCATTGAATAAATAAACCTTACTTAAAACCAAAACATTTAATTTAGTTTGGAAAAACTTAAGTAGTGAAAAAGGAAACTGCAATTTTTATTGGCTTTGGCATGTTTTTGTACTTAAATATGCTTGGTTTATCTTACTGATGTTGAAATTCTTGCTACACTTTTCTTAAGTAAATCTCACTCCGATATCTTTTTCACTGTAAGTAAATCAGGAAAAAGTTTCTGGCCTGAGAAAACATACAGTATGTTACTAATATGCCTGATATAAACAGCATGACTTAGTTTCACGTCACCAGCATGTTTTGATAATTTGAGATAACGGATGCATCATTATTATTTGGAACAAAAGCAAAAGACAAAATTACAACAACAACAAAAAAGTCAGTTACTGTATAATATATGGGTAAGCCATGTTTCTTTAGAATATAATAGAAACATTTTAACATTAGGTGGCACTGTGATGTAGTGGTTAGTACTGTGACCTTGTACCTCCAGGGTCTAGGGTTCATAAATAAAACATGCATTTAATTTTTCCACCAAGGGAATTTGTTTAGGACAGTGAATTCATCAATCCATCATTAATCAATCATTCATCTTCCATAATCACTTTATTATGACTTGAGTCACAGTGGATCCACAGTCTATTCTGGAAAACACTGGTCACAAGGATGTATTTTAAATGAGGCAGGGCATGATTCACACATAGACTCAGACACTCATTCATTCCCTACACTGCTTATCTTGTACAGGGTTAGGGGAGGCGTGGAGCTTATCCCAGGGGACTTCAGGCATGAGGCAGGGTACAGCCTGGACATGGTGGCAATACATCACAGTGCACACATTCATTTATACACTATGTGCTATTTGAAAACACACTTCAGTCTACTCTGCATGTATTTGCACTGTGGGAGGAAACCCACAATCATGGGGGAAACATGAAAACTCCATGCACTTAAACCTGAAGCAGGAATTCGAGGTGCAAAGCAGCAGTGCTAACCGCTACGGCACCATGAATAAAGCATGGCTAATCCACCTGTGTTTTTGGACATTGGGAGGAACCCAGTGGAAACCCATGCAAAAACAGGAAGAAAGTATCTTCATTAATCCAGTATTAGTCGTCTTCTACCTTATAATCATTTGAAAATTGAGATTCTGAATAAAGCTGGTCACATATCAGTCAGGGCTAATAAATTGTATCATCTTTATCACATCGTAGAAGATTCAGTGACATTGTCAAATGGAGAAAAACTGGCTTATGATTCGAAACATAAAGAGTTTTATCAGATTCAGTGGAGATCCTGATGCCGGCATGTCACTTTTAACTGCAAATAAAGTGTTTGCTCAACTGGCTGTTGGTCCTTACACTGCCATTTTATCTATAACAGCATTGGCATTGAAACCTATTACTGAGTCACCAATGCTCTTGAATGAACGAATAAATGAATGAATGAATGAATTAATTAATACGTTTCAGAACGCGTAGAGAAAGTGGTGTGATTCCCGAGATATCCTCTAGATGGCGCAGGTGCCTCTCGTGACTAGTGGGAAGGCGGGAAGGAGGTAGGATGTGACGTCATAGTTGCCGCAGAAGACAGTATCCGGCGGAGAGTTTCCATCGATCGGCCTTTTCAGCTGAGAGTGTCGGCCGGGCTGCAGTAAGAGCCAGTGTCTCCTGAAACACCTCGACACAATCCGACAAAATGATCATCTACAGGGACATCATCACCGGTAAGAACGCTCAAAAACTTTGTCTCTGTGTTTCCTGTAATGTGATCCCGGCGGTATTTTCGGGATTTTTATGCATTTGTGGTGTTTTTTGTTTTAGTGAAAATCTGTGTTTCCCAGTCAAGGCCTAGTTAGCATAGCTAGCATTTTACGCCCAGGAGCTCGCACGCGCTTAAACACCGTTAGCGGCGTATTAAAGTAGGCTTTTTAAAATACTTTTTCGTTTTCCTCGCATTCTTAGTTGTGTTTACGGATTTATTGCGTATTTTAAGTAAATTTCAGACAATTTAAAAGAAAATGTCGAGTCACGAATTAAACAGAAAACACTTTATTAGCCTGTTAGCTGTTATGCTAAAACGCCGGCATTTTTTTTCTTCCCTCCCTTGGCTTTAAATGGACACGTAGCTCTGAGCTAACTCACATCTGTACAGTTTACTCAGCCTCACCTGCTTGGTTTCAGGCTTTTTAATTTTTAATTTTATTTTTTACTTATTCACGACTTTATTTCTTCGGATTTGTTCTTATTTTCAGTTATCAGTCACTAATTAATTTAAGCTAGTTAGGTTATTACTGCTTCATGAATTTTTCCAGTCTTTGGATCCAGTTCAGTTCTGCTCAGGAGATTAATTAGATTAAAATATTTAGCAAACAAGATATGGTTTAGGTTCATACATTCAAGGGGATTTTTTATCAGCTGATCCTAATCGTTTAAGTCTGTGGAAGTATAGATCATGTACTTAATCCGCTTCGTTTGTTTGTTTTTTGCTTTTCAGGAGACGAGATGTTCTCGGACATTTACCGCATGAAATTTTCCGAGAACGGAATGATGATCGAGGTCGAGGGAAAGGTAACTAATTTCAACATACTGTACGTATATACTGTCTCAACACCCTCTCTCTCCCTCCCGTTTTTTTAATGGCAGGTCGTGTATAAGGTTTGACTCAGAGCTGAATGAGTCACATGCTGGATTTCCTTCCCTGAGATTCTCACATCGATTCTGGATTAGCCTTGTTGCTATTGCTTTTTTTTTTTCTTTCTTAAAGATTCTAGTGTGTCCAGTATTTTTTATTTTTTTGTGCATGTATACATGTTTCAGGAATGAGATTTAATGCTATGACAGGGTGAGAGACGGTTTTCTAATTTTGCCTGGAGGAGAAGTTGCACCAGCGACCGTTTCTTTTAAAATGAGATTATTGATGTGAACAACACTATGGTTTGTTTCAAAGCATAGCCACATTTCAAATCTTAAAATTGTAAATCTAAGACAGTGGAGCACGTCAATGTCTATTAAAATTTTTTTATAAAAGTAAACATCATCGTTGTAAACGGAATTAAGAACGTCTTTATTAAACCAACTAAGGTATCCTGTGCATGGTAGGTTTTTGCTTTTATTTTTTTAAGATGTGCCTGCTCTAGAGTAGAACCAAGTTTACGAACTACAATAAACACTTACGTAGGTTGCCACGGTCTTTTCCCAGTTCAGCATGAATTTATGCTTAGAGTGACTTGAGTGGGTGTGTCAGTTTATCAGGACTCTTCAGACAGCAGTGTTGCCGCACATTGTTTACAGATCTAATTTTGCTCCGTGTCATCGTCACCGCTGGTGCTTTGCACGCGTTAGATAAAAAGAAGATAATCACAAAGTGGATACATCTTCAGTTTTGAGTTTAAAATTCCTACACAGACTTGCTCAATAATTAGCCTATACCTCTTTTTCTAGCATGGATCAAATCTCGTGAAACAGAAGAAGAGTAGTAGTTTTGGGATTGGCATCCCGGGAAACCTTTATCAACCTGAAGTGACTCGAATCTGACTATTTTTGCTCTGAGACACAAGATTTTTTAACTGCGTGCACATCTGAGGTTTTTTGATTCAGAGCCTTTCTTGTATATGGTTCTAGTTTGGATGCCTATCTGATAAGCAGTAGAGCGGATAGGTCTGTATTTATGCGACTTTGTCTCTGTGTAGCATGCAAACATCATCAGTCAACACCAGAAGCACAGCGTTTTCATAGCCGCGCTGTAGCAATGGCTGCTAAAACAGTTAAAGCGAGGCCTTTCCTTCTTTTGGACCCAACAAATACAACAGACCTAACTGCTTGCCGTTTACTAGAGCAAAATCCTAAATAATATCCCAGAGGGCGCATGAAAATTTATATCAATATGCACATGTGTGTTTCAGAGGACAGCCACGTTCATTTAAGTATCAGATAAGCACTTATTATTATTGATGTTAACAGACATGGCACGCAAATCCAATCGGACCAAAATACAATGGGTTTGAACAAATGACGTTGTTTGCATATGGTCACGTTCTTTAGATTTTTCCCCTCTAAGTGAGCACTTTGAGTTCTTTTATCATCCTCTCTTCATGGAGTAACACTAATTCCCAAGGCTTACAGCAGATCAGAGTTTTCACTAGTGCTTCACGTTTGTGTTTATAGATGGTCAGTAGATCAGAGGGGGCGATTGACGATGCGCTGATCGGTGGAAACGCGTCCGCTGAGGTCCTGGATGAGGGCTGCGACACAACGACGGTGAGCGGAGTCGACATTATACTCAACCACAAGCTCCAGGAAACCAGCTACGACAAGAAGTCTTACACAGTCTACATCAAGGAGTACATGAAGGCGTGAGTGTTTATGCCCCGTCAGCATATCGATTTACTTGATGTGAATACCATGAAATGAGGGGTTTTAAAATTATAACTAAGTAGAAGCACTTCAGAGTGCAAGTTTTAACGTTAAAATGGAGCCAATTTATTGTTCTGTGTGGAATAAGTCATCTTCTGTTTTGGTTGGGAGTGGCGTGAAATTTATTTATTTAAACTTGATATGAGGTGAATAAGTTGAACACACCCCAACCTCAAGCTTAAAGGAGTTTCAGCACACAAGAATTTTTGCTTTCGCTATTGTCTGTAATAAAAACAAACCCAAAGACAGTTTAGTCTGATAAATAAATAAACACTGCTATTTGGCTGTAGTGTTTATTTATTTATCAGACTAACCTGTCTTTGGGTTTTTGTTTTTTGCATCTGTTGACAGCCCGGTTGCTTCTCTTGTAAGTGAGTGGGTTTTTAATTTGTAGATGCTAAATAAACCGTCCCCGCGCTTTCTTCCTGTCCTGTCCATGACTCGGGAGATTGAATTGGGGACAACAGGGCTTCCTTCAGAGCTTGATTTAATTCCACATTGGTGCATTCACTGCGTTGTTGCCGTACGATTAACACAAGTTTCTTTTTGTGGCAGGGTCAAGGCTAAACTGCAGGAAACCGCTCCGGACCGGGTAGAGCCTTTCATGGCTCATGCTCAAGCTGAGGTCAAGAAAATCCTAGGCAAATTCAAGGACTACCAGGTAAGTGTGTGAAAGAGAGAAAAAGAGAGCCTCAAATACTTAACCTACAATGATGACTATCTTAGGACACCTTTGGAGGTCACGACCAGTGAAACTAAATCATATTCTGAGTACGGTTGAAGCCTGATGGTAAAGACTGTTCGTGTAGTTCTTTTCCCTCTGACGGATGTCTCTCTTGGTGCAGTTTTACACAGGTGAATCCATGAACCCCGACGGCGCGATTGGTCTGCTCGACTTCCGCGCGGATGGAGTCACACCATACATGCTCTTCTTCAAAGACGGACTTGAGATGGAAAAATGCGTAAGTGTCTGTGCGTCATGCTTTTGTCGGAGTGCTTAAGGCAAGCAAGATGCTAGTCTAACTGTGAATTTGTGAAACCAAATATCTAATTTGAAAGTCAAATCTAGTCTTCATTTTGAGATTGATAGGAGGTGAATAAGCTGAACACACCCCACCCTCAAGCTTAAAGGAGTTTCAGCACACAAGAATCTTTGCTTTTGCTACTGTCTGTAATTCAGGAACGTCCATAAAGGCAAATTATTTTCCATGTTTATGGTCTCTGCTTAGACTAGTGGCGAAAACGACAGACGCGTTTATTATTTTTCCATAGTTTTTTTTTATTAGCATGTTTGCAACCTATTTTATCAATTAATCATTTTATTGGTTTAAAACTTGCATCTTTGTTACTTTAAAAAAAAAATGATTATCCAAGCAAAAGTCCATCATAAATTTACCCACATTTTGAGAGCTGTCGTTGTAGCACTCATCAAAATAGGGACAGAAAAGCACACTAAAGTCATGGGTTGGTGTGTACCCCAGTTTTAGGGACGGAGCCTGTTTTCTGGCATCTACTGATAGACCTGCTGCCGTTATAAATGGCCTCTGGGTTTGCACTGAGATGCGACATTAATTCTCCTCGCGCTTTCTAGCTGTCCATGACGTGGCAGAAACAGATTGAAGAGAGGAGGACGGGCCTTGCCCATATTCCTGCAGTTGTATTAGTTGAATACTCAGTCTACATGACCTTATAACAAGGCAATCAAGTTCATGTGAATTAAACATAGAATTTAACTGCAGTTTCAGAAGCATTAGACTAGTTCAGTTTTCCGATATCCAAAAGTAGTCTGCTTGAAAGATGGCCGTGTGCTGTATAAATTTAAGTGTAGCAATGTGTTTAGCAAGCAGGGTTGCATGATATTTCTCGCTTCTGTGATGCCGCAAAACAAGCAAACAAAATTTTTTCTTCTCTTTTCTCCCATGCTTGTGATGCTTGAGTGGAAGAAACATTTTTTTTTTCTTCTCCCCGCCCCCTTGGAAAAGGACATATGAGTAGTAGCTAACGTGTCAAGGAGGCCAATATGAAGCCTGGCATATGAATCAGATATCAGGTTTAGATAATGTGTGGGATTGAGCTCTAGTGCGTATTAATAGGTTTTGGATGTTGTGGGTTTTGTTTAAAAGTGATGATTAATTTGTAAATTTTTTATTTTTTAGTAATCACCCTCTGCTCGTGTCCCTGACTGCGTCTCCTCATCAGCGGGTGGCTGTGAAAAAGCTTTTGGATCAGATGACTCATTCCACTCGACTCCCATCAGGATCAGAACTGGAAGCTCTTTTAAACCCCCCCTCTCTTCATCCTCTACGGGCCCCTGCTTCGATTCCTCTCAGTGTCCATGCAGATGAACTCGCAGCCCCTCCACACACACCAGCTCGGGGGTGAACAGTATTGTAGTGAGCTGAATCACATCGCCGAGAGCTTTTTTTGCCTTGTCGGAGAAAAACGACATGATACAGCTCACGTTAGGGTTTATTTTTTTAAACTAATTTCATCACCGACTTTGACCGCCTGGGAATTGGTTTTGCTGTGTGCATGTCAGCGCTCAGAAGGCGGTTGTTGCAGGTATTATTATTCCTCCCAACGTCCACCCCCTTTCCATGTTCTCCAAAAAAATCACGGGATTGTAAAGGATTTCTTGGCACTATTTGTGAAATAAAGTCAAGCTGCTGGCTAAAAGGTGTCTCGTGTTGGGAGTCGAGTTATTTAAAATTTAAACCGAAGAGATAAATCTGTGCCAAAATAAATAGATGCATGTGAAATTAAGGTCAGGGTATGAGTCTAATTACATTGGTCTTTTAATTATACTTCACTTAAGCAGAGACTGCTATAGATGTTAAAGGTTCAACTTACAAACACTTAAGTGCTTAATCTGTTCTCCAGGTTTGTCTGATGCAAAGAGACTTGGAACTATAAATTATCTGCCTTAAAAATTGTAGAGATGGCACACCCATATCGTGATTCTTTTGTGTTGCAATTTGTGTATGTCCACCATGACTCATCGATTACTCAATTTTTCAGTTAAGGTGAGGAAATAGTTGCAGTTCCTGTATGATCCTACAGGAGGGGCTGTAAACTTCCCACATTGACAGACAAGCACATCATCCTGTGTGAATAAGAGTAAATTATTTGCTATGGTTGCTAAACAAACTGTGTAGTATTTAATCATGTTTATAAAAATGTGATTCTCACAAAATCGGAGTACAAATCATATCAGCTTTTGGGTATCATTCTATCGGCTGGTTCCTATGGAATCCCATCCCAGTGTACAGGGTGTCTCCAGCCATAGGGTTAATTAATACTTTTTTTTTTTTTTTTTACTAAATTATGATTGGTTGTGGTTTTCAACTGCATGTGCAAATATAATGGATAATGTAGTTTCATTTTGAAAACGAAAAAAAATAAAACCATGATGAATGAGTGCTGCAGTGATTTAAGGATCAGAGTTGAACTCTTGTACTAGACATTTTATTTGAGTTGTGCATTTAGTACATCAAACCTGAATGTAAAATAAACACTGAATGGGTTTAACTTCTGCTCTACAACATCCTCCTTCAAAACCACTCAAACTACAAAAAAAAAAAAAATCTTGAATAAAAAGCATTAAAAACATCCAACTTTAAAAGCTGCGTCTCTAAACAAGTAGTCAGATTTCACTATACGGAGATTAAGGTTTTGTTTCCATGATGATCGTTCTCCTTCCTGCCTCCATTATAGTGAGACGAGGAAAGCGGTCACACCACTGCAGAGCTGCTCAGTCATCCTTCTCCTCATTCTGGTAATGTCTGTACTCGGGTTTCAGCTCCCAGGTGTTCTTGTGCGTTCCCTTCACGTTGTAGATACCGATGTCACGCAGGATCTCCTTCAGGTAACTCTGTGTGTTGGACGGGGGGACACAGACAAGAGACACGGCTTTTTGTCAAAAGTCCCAGATTCTAAATCTTATTTCTACATGTTTCTGGTCACAAACACCAGAATTTACTTAAAAGCTTAGATTAAAAGAAACGCTTTACTGTTAGTCAGGAAATCTGTTTAAACAACAGCTGATGGACAACCAAATTTCGCTGTTTTTAATGGTTTGTGTTAAGAGAGCAGTGGTCCATTCTTCGTACGTCGCTAACTCAGTTAGCTGGATTTAATTGTTGTGGATTTGTCCTGATCTTGAATTGTTTCATTCTTCGATGCGCTTCTAGCATTTGTTGTCATAGCAACATATCCGTAAGCTTGAACCTGCTTTTATAAGTCGCTCTGGATAAGAGCGTCTGCCAAATGCCTAAATGTAAATGTTTATTTCATGTAAACAGGATTAAGCCTGCGTTCCTGGCGGGTTATGATTGGTTGAAATGGCGAGGTCACATCTGATTGGTTAAAGAGCACGACTGACTCACGTGAAAAAACATAAATTCATAGGTTTATTATTATCAAATATGATATTACGATTAGAATGAACCCTAGGCACGAGACAGCCGTCAAGACCATTAATACAAATTCTTGTATAATGTTTATTTTGTAACACATTTATTTTATAGGGGTTTGTCATAAAAATATGCAAATAAATAGTTATATATTAAAAATAAATATTTTATAATGATAAATTGGACAAAACTAATTTTAATATAAAATAAACAATATAAAAGTATACATAATATTTCTATTTTGTCATTTACAACATATTTATTTTTTATATTGCTTATTTTATTTTATTGTCTCATGTAATTTGTAAACCATTAACCTAGGAATTTATGTTCTAATATTATATCCATGGCAGGGGGGCATTTCCTACGGAGCCCCTAAAGGGACATGGATGGGGGAAAAAAAAAAAAATTGGAGGAAAAAAAAATCCACCTTGGAAAAAAAAATGACAAGCAAAAAAAAAAAAAAAAAGCCGAGGCAAAAAAAAAATTGGGAATTCCGTTAAGTGAAAAAAAAGGGGGGGGGGGGGGGGGCAAAAAAAAAAAAAGGATATGAGACGCGAGGGGGGAAAATGGAGAGAGGGAAAAAAAACGGGACATAGGAGGAAAAGAAATCGAGCCCATGTGATTTTCGGGGCCAAAATACGGAAAGGAGAAGCTCCGAGTACATCCTAAATGTCTTTATATTTTAGGCCAAGCTGAAAGTAAAATTCAGCTACTAAAATTCTACACAGTAATTCTCTCCATGACTGTTTAATAATACCCGAGTATTATCTTTCCTTTTGGCGCATTACTGACGCCCGCTGGACTGGAATGATAGTACACGGACAAGGATCAAGCTTTAAGGAGCATTACTGCCACCTGCTGGATTAAATCGACAACGCTGAAGAGTCAAGTTTTGCGAGATCTCGCAAACCTTTTGCGAGATCTCGCAAACTTTTCTGGAAAAAAAAAATTCCTAGCTTTATTTTTTTTTCAATCCATAGCATGTTGGGCTATTTTTATTTTTTTTTGCCTCCCATTTTTTTTTTTTTTGCCTTTGCATTTCTTTTTTTACCTTGGTTGTTTTTTGTTTTTTTTTGCCTCAAATATTTTTTCCCCCTGTCATTTTTTTTTCCAAGGTGAATTTTTTTTCCTCCAAAGTTTATTTTTCCCCCCCATCCATGTCCCTTTAGGGGCTCCGTACATTTTAGCGCATAACACGTGTTACAAAAAAAAGTTGAGCCGCTCTTTTTCCATTTCGTCAACCAACCAAAGGGCTTGTGATCAGTGTTTCTATTGTCGATGCATATCGCCTTTTAAACCAACGCACGAGCGCGCAATAATCCTAGACAACTTAATCCAGCTATACTAATCATCAACAACAGGTGAGCTCGAAGAACCGACTTAGCCAGATCGTAATTAGCACGATGATCTCATCTTAGATATGTCAATTCATCTCGGATGTGTCAAGCGACGTACGAAGAACGGACCCCTGGGTTTAAAGAAAGATACTTGATAATATTTTTTCGTAGATTTAATATTGATGGTGCTGTTGTTAACAAGCAGCTCATGTAGGTTTCACTTAAAGTCTGCACGTAGAACAGTAAAATCTTAAAGAAAAAAGGAATAAAATTAGATTTTACAAAAATATATAATTTGTCTTACAGGGCTTGTCAAGCAAAAATTACTCATTAAGCGGAACAATTTTCACATAGCAAGTCATGGGCTCAACTCAACAGAAAGTCTGTTAATTTGGGTTGTTTGGTTGTACTCTTCCTAGGGGATTTATACGATCGCTGCCAAATCGGGCCGATGTGATCTAAAGACATTGAGGATGCAAAATTTGCATTGAGGATGCAAAAAAAAAATGCAGAGGGATTTTAATGTCTCAAATGGGTCGCCTTATATTTGCGCTAAAAAGTGGTATACAAACACGTTCAGTGACATCACACTGAGTGACATCATAGTGTGCTGCTTTTTTCCCAGCTTTTTGGAGGTCTGAACATAAAATTCTCCCCTTTCTAAAATTGTCAAAATAACTATTGGGATATCTCACTGTGCCCGCTGTCTTTCTAGTGTTCCTGGGTGGCAATGGTTCAGGGTGCTTGGGCCCGCTTCTCATTGCTTGCAAATCTATTCTTTTATTATTATATACAGAGGATGAAGGCGTAACTGTAATTTTGCCTTGTTACTGCACATAAGTACATATTTCACATGTCTGTACTTAATACTAGAGTAGTTTTATTAAAAGATTTTTTAAATAATTAATTAATTTCTTTTACTCGTACTCCACTACATCATACAGGAGGTATCTGTACTTTCACTTCACTACATTTCTATGTGGCGTTGTGCTGCATAACCACAGTGGTGTGTGTGGTAACTGTAGTGAGAATTCCGCCACCTCCTGGCTGTTATTTAAAATCGCATTGCAAATTCTTTGTGGCGCACTTAATAATGTTCAGGTGTTTAAAATTAGAAGGAGAGTAAGTTGCAGACAGCAGCAGCAACAAAACAGTAGAGTCACTTATGAAGCAGAGAGAGATTTTCACAATACAAAAGGCTGCTGTGAACTAATACAAGCTTAATACTTTTGATACTTACTTTTTAAGGTAAGTACTTTTACATTTCGGCATCTGACAGATGCCCTTATCCAAAGCGACTTGTTGGTTGTGAGATTTGAATTTTCAGAATCGTAGTCCAATGCCTTAACCATGGAGTTACATTTGTACCTTTATTCAACTTGAGTAATATTTGACCCTGAGTATCTCTACTTTTGCTCATGTACACGGTTTGTGTACTTTGCCCACCATTTATTATGTTTTCCTCCTAATTTTATATGTTAAAAAAATGTAACAAACACCTGGGCATGTAATGTTAAAGGAATTTCTTCATTAACAAAATAAAAAAGGCTGCTGTGATGGTACCTAATGTGAACACAGTGTGTTTTATTCCTTTTGCTCCACAGAAGCATGTTAAAGCTAACAGCCCTTTATTTTATTACAGAACACATGCGGACTGTGACATTACCCATACAGTACGTTTTCAGGAGAGCTTCTTTGCAGAGATGATCGCTGCTTTGATCGTCACCATCTTGGCAGGATGGAGACGATAAGTATTGCCGTGAAAATGGTTATTTTAGTTGTAAGGTTGGACACTTTAACATGTGGCTCTATTGTGTCTAGTGGTCATTCGAGGAACTGCAGGTTTTGACGTTTTTACATAGGGCTCGTTTTTCAGAACTGAGAACACATCGAACTTTTAACTACATTTCATTTTCTGTCTTTGGACTTTTACATGTGTACACTGATACTATAAAAACAATAACATTTAAAACTGAAAATTAATATAAACGTATGATTTGATATACAGCTGTGACAGCTCTCTTTCTAAACTGCTGATACAGAAAACCAATCAGCTGCATGGTTTTAGAATTCACATGCGGTCTTACTTTGAAGCTTTGCTACCTAATGGGATAATAAATAAACGCCTCCCACTTTGTTTCTTACCACAGGCTGCTTGGTGATGTCCACGAGGTCTTTAATGTTGTAATACTGGTGCTTCTCAAAGGCAGAGAAGAGCATGTCCAACACCTGCTGCCTGTCTGCTCGTGCCCTTTTCCCCTCTTCCTTTTTCTTTTTCTCGTAATCCAGCTGTTGGGGGGGAGAAGAAAAAAAAAGCTAGCGACTTCTCATACAGGACAGAAACAACAAAAATTGTTCAGTATGTGATGTTCTGACGGATGTTCATTATTAGTGTTCTGTCATGTGACCTATCCTTTATAGAAAGCTGCCTGAAATAGCTGCCACTATAGAAATGCTATACAATAAATATAAGCGGTCTGAATGACAACCAATCAGAATCGAGAATTCAACAGCACTGGATAAATCTATACAAAACTTTATAAGGGGTTTCCCCTTATTTTTTCTTTTTTTTTGCAAGCCAAAACGACTGTAATACGACTTCGTACGATATGTAGGACTCACGTTATAAGCGTGGTTGGCCACTGGTTTGTAATTAGTGGTGACGGCTTTGTCCAGCTGCTGAGAGAACCGGTGGGGTTTCGACGACTCCTCGATCTGTAACCTGTAACGAAAAATCGTGAACTCAAACCTTAAAAAAAAAAGCAATAAACAATGTTTTCAGAATGTTTACACGTACCTCTTCAACCTCATGTAGTGCTCGTTGGCGGCTGGCCTGCACTCGGCTCGCTGCACCACTACGCCCTCCAGCGCTATTTTGTCTTTGTGGGGAGACACACAGAGCTAGTTAGTAAAAAAGTCACCGCCTGATTTGAAAGCAGCACACGCGCGCACACACACACACACAGAGCGTGACGACACCGAACACCACTTCTGCAATTCAAGCAATGACATGAACCGTCATTTTCAATACAAAATCTTTGCACGCGGCATTCGCTGAACCATGACCTACTCCATACTGAGCTTACAGTCTGCGTGATGATGATGATGATGATGATGATGATGGTCTTGGCTAATATTTTAATCAGCTCACACCACAACTCATCACATCATCAGTTTAAAAACGTGCATGTGTATATGTGTGTGTTCTTAAGAAGCGCCAATAGTCCTGAGTGTAGACAGAGGACTCACCTGGGCCCGTACCAGTACCTGAACCGCTGCCTTCAGCGTCTGACTGGCCTATGAGAGGGATGGCAACATGAGAACCAAGCCAACACACACACACACTCTAAGCCTAATTAGAGTGGTCAGAAGTTTACATACACTTCTTATTACTAATATTGGGTTTTTTATGGTTTCTTTGAACTGGTTTTTCTTTTATAGATCTTAAAATATCTTTAATAAAGGAAAACCCCAAATGTTTTGGTGTAGTGGTTAGCCCTGTCGCCTTGCACCTCCAGGGTCCGAGTTCGATTTCCAGCAAGGTTCGTTCCTGTCTCTGTGTGCTTGGTGGGTTTTCCCCGGGTACTTTGGTTTCCTCCCACAGTCCAAAGACATGCAAATTAGACTAATTGCCCAAATTGCCCGTAGTGTGTGTGCCCTGCGACACTTGTTGCTTGACCGCACTCAAGCAACAAGAAGCTTTAACGAGGTCGGTCCAGATCTTGATAAAGTGGACAGGTGATTTACTCAAGTCACATGGAGACGTTTCTAAACAACTACAGATTCCAAGAACTCTATAGAACACAACGTGAACTGGACGCTGTTGGAACACCAGCATTAAGCCAGTTTAACATTAAGGTGAGACTGAAAGGCTGCCGCACAAGACCGAAGCTCCTGCTCCGAAATCAACACCTTCAAATGCGACTCACTGGATAATGGTCTTGGACTCGGCTGATGCAGGCAGCTGTTCTCTGATGGCTTGTGACTGCAGTTGCGCAATAGTTTAGGCTTGACGTTCCCACAAACAGTTTTGTACCCGAGCTTCCAATAATGAAAGTGGACAGAGCAGAAAGTGCAACAATGACCTTTGGTAAAAGCGCTATATGGTAAGTCCCCTGCATACGAACATTTGAGTTATGAACTGTCGAAGATACGAACAAGCGTTTGTGTATGTTTAATTGTGGAAGTTGGATCACATGTCCAGCGTACATTATCAGATGGGATTGCAGCGCGCATCCCAAGATGTCCGCAAGGGCCAAGCAATAAGGATGGAGACAAAAGTGAAAATCATTGATTGGGGGGGAGGCACAAGACTATGGAACACTAGATTACCCAGACAATGTTTGTTGGACTTACAAACAAACTGGGCTTACGTACGAGCTTTCGGAACTGAACTCGTTCGTATGTTGGGGACTTAAACCAAAACTGAATTGAATTCAACCTCACTGTGCCATTTATTCAGCTTGGTGGTTGTCGCCCAATGCTTTGGGGTGGTTTTTTTGACATTAAGAAGGAGAACTACCTCAGAATTGTTAGCATAACTTTAAATTATCAGCTAGACCAGTAGTTCCAATGCCTGGTCACTGCTAAAGGTGCTTGACTGCTGTTCAGAAGGTCCCTGGTTCAAGTCTCAGTGCTGACGGGGGGGGCGGGGGATACCAGTTTGTAGAAATCATCAAAAGCCCAGTATTGCCGTGACATTCATGTTCACGATGAGCGGGTGTAAAGTTCTGAACTGAACATACTACACACACACACACACACACACACACACAATGCCAGAAGCCAAGCCCCCAAACTACACCAACACCGCAAAGAGTCAATTAAAGGCTCACAGCCAGATCACAGATATCCATTACCACACGAACACACACATACTCATAGCACGCAACCTGTACAATATGAACACACACACACACACACACACATTCCAATCCCTATATTGAAGCACATTCATTTCACTCCTACTCCAGCATCCAGACACCAAATTATTATAACATACTAAAATAATTGCACTCATTTTTTTTAACGGACGTCTGTAAATAATTAAAGCTGAGAATAAGCAAGGTTCGATTGCGAAACGAACAGAAAGGGGTTATGTGTAAAGGGAGCTGGATAAATTACTGCAAAAGGATGAGCTGGGAATGTTTGAGGCTTCTGAATAGTAGGAAATAAAACAGTAAAGCGTGTGCTGTTAGAAAACAATTATCAACGATAAACGGGGGTTTTATGATACGGCTTCAGTTCTCAGATTGTGGGTGCTGGAGTGAGGAGAGAGAAAAGCTTTTCATAATTAGATGTGTGTGTGTCTGAGAAAAATTGCACAAATTCAGGCCTGATGCTGTAGCAAACTCGAGTGCTTCTCACACACACACCCCAAACGCAACACAGAAACACCACCAGTTATGAGAGAAAGAGAGAAGCAAAGCTAGATTCAGCTTGTGGAAACCAGGTTATTGGCAAGGAAGACCATCAAATCACACTCCCACGGCACCACGACACAACACGCGCGCACACACACACACTGATCCCTTAATGAAGCGCACGGGCAGCGGCGGCGGAAAGCTCAAAACAAACGGAAAGAAGCATCACACCAAAAACGCTGGGCGGATCGGTCACTGCAAATCACCCGGAGCGAGAGAACAAATTGAGTCAATGTAAGGGGGAGAGAAACACACAGAGAGACACAGGAATTCAGAGAAAGAGATGCAAATAGATAAAGTTACAAGAGAGATACAGAGTGTGTGACAGAGATACAGAAAGAAAGAGAAGATCAGAAGAAGAACAGAGATGGAGATACATAAAAATACAGAGAGAGAAAAATAAAGAGAGGGAAAAATAAAGAGAGAGAAAGGGAGAGATATAGAGATTGATTCAGAGAAAGATAAACAGATACGATAGGTAGACATAGATAAACAGACAGATAGATCATCACTATTGCTAAAAGCATGAGCCCAAACTCACACAAGCAAAGGTTAATGACTTACCA